>NW_027034316.1:0-7784 GCF_034236695.1 Oncorhynchus nerka | reverse complement strand
TTACTTTCCTAAATGAATTTGGAATAACAAATGAAAGCTTCTGTAAAGACTGAAGGGGAAAGTTAAAGACAACAATGTCTCTATGTCTCATTATGAGCTGTGTAAATAAATGGAGGACTGTCCATTTGAAGAAGATCATGGATGGATGACTGAGATATCCCAGAAGCCTGTGGGGTGGGGCTACCCGGCCGCAGCACAGGAGATAACAGATTTAGAACTTACAGTTTTTCTCAATTGCTAAAACATAATTTCTGAAACCTTGCTCCATTTCCTGAAAACATTCAACACAAAACCTCATCTTCAAGCACTATTTACATAACCTCTGACTCCTCTCGCAAAATGAAACATTCGCCTCAAAACAGTTTTACCTGTGTTCAAAATCAAACACTGCTCTCAAATCATAAACAAAGTGATCAAAATTATATACGCTCTCAAGCAGTCAGTAAACAATACACAGAAAAATAGAAACACATTGTTCAAAACATACAATTCTCAGGGAGAAGTACATTTTTAATATAAAAAAATATTCATATTTTTCCGTCATTGTCTTTTGATGAACGAAAACATGTTCTATCATAGCAGCTCAAAATGGATAGGAAATTACTACTCTGCTTTGCTCTTTGCAATTGAGTTTTTTGTTCTTCCTCCTCCTTGTACCCCTATTTTTACAGTACTGTACCCTGCATCTCACAAACGTGTCTGTGATACTGTAATTCTTGTTCTTTGTTGATATGAACCTGCAACCAGTCAAAATCTATTGAGCAGTCAGTACTGTTAATAAATGGAAAGCACAATGTTCAGGGCCATAAAATTTGTCCATTGTACAGTATACAGCCTACAATGCACTGTACTACAGTATACAATACTAAAAGGGACAAAAATCAAAAGGAGTAAACGTGATCAATGTTGCTCGAATTTCATCAGCTATTTCCACTCTTTGTCTTCCTCTTCCTCCTCTTCTTCCTGTTTCTTGCCCTCCTCCTCCTCTTCCTCCTCGTCGCCCACCTCGCATACGCACTCGTCCTCGTACATTGTTTCTTCTATCCATTCTCAGACTTTCTCCTTCCCACCTTCAACAACCTGTTTGCTCTCTGAACTGGCTTATATTGGTTGTGTCGCATCATTTGAAACAGGTTAAATCAATTTTGAGTGGTTGTGTTCAATCAATGACATGTGTTCTCTATTTGTATTTGATTGTTGCCACTTGTGTTTACCAGTATGGATGACATGTGCATTAGAGTGCAGAATGTGTTTTGAGAATGAGAATGTGTTTAGAGTTTTGCTGAAAAGTCTAAGTGAGATCTGCAAATTGTGTTTTACCATGTGAAATGGTTTAAGGTATTGACAACAGACTGCATAATTAGCTAAATGAGTCCAGACAACTGAGAACTTTGTTCAGCCAATGGGTTTTAGTGTTTTAGCTAATTGAGGAAAACTGTAACTCTCATTTCCTTAGCCACTATGTCTGTTGTTGATGGATTCCGCTTGTGCATATGTTTTTCAAGGTTTTCAACCAAAGACTCTTTAAGTACAGAAGTAACAAAGAGAATCCTACCAACCAATAGGGAAACATTGGCAAATACATAATTGAATAGACATGCACATGACACAACCTTTACCTACAGTACCCTCTATCCCGTGTATCAGAAATATTCCATCCTATTTCCTTCTTCAGAATCGTTTCGTCCTGGAGGGAGCGTTGGAGATCCAGGACCATGGTCAGAACGCTCGGTTCGGCTCCTCGCTGGCCCCGGTCCCTGACCTGAGCGGGGACGGCTTCAGCGACGTGGTGGTGGGGGCTCCGCTGGAGGATGACCACAGAGGAGCTATCTACGTCTTCTTCAGCCAACGCAACAGGATTCTGCGGAAATACAAACAGAGGATAGCTGCGTTAGACATCGCTAGTGGCCTGCGCTACTTTGGTCGTGGTATCCATGGCAGTATGGACATGAATGAGGATGGCCTGGTGGACTTGGCCGTGGGGTCCCTGGGGCAGCCGTGCTTCTATGGTAGGTCACTTAGATATTAACAAGTGTTCTACTGTTCCTCTGGTAGGTCACTTAGATATTAACAAGTGTTCTACTGTTCCTCTGCTAGGTCACTTAGATATTAACAAGTGTTCTACTGTTCCTCTGGTAGGTCACTTAGATATTAACAAGTGTTCTACTGTTCCTCTGGTAGGTCACTTAGATATTAACACGTGTTCTACTGTTCCTCTGGTAGGTCACTTAGATATTAACAAGTGTTCTACTGTTCCTCTGGTAGGTCACTTAGATATTAACACAGTGTTCTACTGTTCCTCTGGTAGGTCACTTAGATATTAACAAGTGTTCTACTGTTCCTCTGGTAGGTCACTTAGATATTAACACGTGTTCTACTGTTCCTCTGGTAGGTCACTTAGATATTAACAAGTGTTCTACTGTTCCTCTGGTAGGTCACTTAGATATTAACAAGTGTTCTACTGTTCCTCTGGTAGGTCACTTAGATATTAACAAGTGTTCTACTGTTCCTCTGGTAGGTCACTTAGATATTAACAAGTGTTCTACTGTTCCTCTGGTAGGTCACTTAGATATTAACAAGTGTTCTACTGTTCCTCTGGTAGGTCACTTAGATATTAACAAGTGTTCTACTGTTCCTCTGGTAGGTCACTTAGATATTAACAAGTGTTCTACTGTTCCTCTGGTAGGTCACTTAGATATTAACACGTGTTCTGCTGTTCCTCTGGTAGGTCACTTAGATATTAACAAGTGTTCTACTGTTCCTCTGGTAGGTCACTTAGATATTAACAAGTGTTCTACAGTTCCTCTGGTAGGTCACTTAGATATTAACAAGTGTTCTACTGTTCCTCTGGTAGGTCACTTAGATATTAACAAGTGTTCTACTGTTCCTCTGGTAGGTCACTTAGATATTAAGTGTTCTACTGTTCCTCTTAGATATTAACAAGTGTTCTACTGTTCCTCTTAGATATTAACAAGTGTTCTACTGTTTCTATGGTATTGTATGTATGCGGAGCATATAATAACCACATTTATGATCATAACACTGTATGGTTCATCTGCAGGTCTCGCAGTGTCGTCCGAATTCATGCCAACATCAGGTTTGAACCCAGCAAGATCAACGTCTTTGTGAAGGACTGTGAGAGGGGAGGCAAGGACGTGACCTGCATGTCAGCCATAGTGTGTCTAAACGTCACCGCCCGGACAGCCATACCTCCTACACAGGAAGTGGGTGAGTGTTCAAAAATGACCAATTGAGTCACGTTATAGACTATAAATGTAGTCTGCATCCTTCTACTGATTATAACTTCAGTGAGTCACGTTATAGACTTGGTAAATGTAGTCTGCATCCTCTACTGATTATAACTTCAGTGAGTCACGTTATAGACTATAATGTAGTCTGCATCCTTCTACTGATTATAACTTCAGTGAGTCACGTTATAGCACCATAATGTAGCCTGCATCCTTCTACTGGATTATAATTCAGTGAGTCACGCTATAGACTATAATGTAGCCTGCATCCTTCTCCCTGATTATAACTTCAGTGAGTCACGTTATAGACTATAATGTAGCCTGCATCCTTCTACTGATTATAACTTCAGTGAGTCACGTTATAGACTATAATGTAGTCTGCATGAGCTCACGTTATAGACTATAATGTTCTGCATCCTTCATTGATTATAACTTCAGTGAGTCACGTTTATAGACTATAATGTAGCCTGCATCCCTTCTACTGATTATAACTTCAGTGAGTCACGTTATAGACTATAATAGCTCATCCTTCTACTGATTATAACTTCAGTGAGCTTCATTATAGACTATAATGTAGTCTGCATCCTTCTACTGATTATAACTTCAGTGAGTCAAGCAGGACTGCAATGTAGTCTTATCCTTCTACTGATTAGAGGAATTCTCCAGTGAGTCATTGGTGACTATAATGTAGCCTCGCATCCTTCCTGATTATAATCAGTGGAGTCACCTTATAGATTATAATGTAGTCTGCATCCTTCTCCTGGATTATAACTTCAGTGAGTCACTATAGGACTATAATGTAGCCTGCATCCTTCTACTGATTATAACTTCAGTGAGTCACGTTATAGACTATAATGTAGTCTGCATCCTTCTACTGATTATAACTTCAGTGAGTCACGTTATAGACTATAATGTAGCCTGCATCCTTCTACTGATTATAACTTCAGTGAGTCACGTTATAGACTATAATGTAGTCTGCATCCTTCTACTGATTATAACTTCAGTGCAAGAGATGTCAGATTGACTCCAACTACCTTGAGATATTGCTGATGTTGCTGAACTCTTTCTCTGCACTTTTCATAATATGGGTTCTGTTTAAGCCGCCCACTGCTTACTGCTTTTATGGGGATGAGAACTAAACAAATAAAACTGGATTCATCTTAATTAATGGATGTAATATCCCAGTGGAGCCACAAAGCCTTGTTTATATTCAGGAATACGTTTATTCACTGTTGTTTGTTCACTGTACAGTCAGCAGAGGACCTCATTGTCTTTCAGGCAAAACTGACATCTTGATTAACTCTACTGTTGATCTCCTACTGTTCTATGTTTAGAGCAAAGCTTAGCCTTTCCAAGACTGTTCTATGTTTAGAGCAAAGCTTAGCCTTTCCAAGACTGTTCTATGTTTAGAGCAAAGCTTAGCCTTTCCAAGACTGTTCTATGTTTAGAGCAAAGCTTAGCCTTTCCAAGACTGTTCTATGTTTAGAGCAAAGCTTAGCCTTTCCAAGACTGTTCTATGTTTAGAGCAAAGCTTAGCCTTTCCAAGACTGTTCTATGTTTAGAGCAAAGCTTAGCCTTTCCAAGACTGTTCTATGTTTAGAGCAAAGCTTAGCCTTTCCAAGACTGTTCTATGTTTAGAGCAAAGCTTAGCCTTTCCAAGACTGTTCTATGTTTAGAGCAAAGCTTAGCCTTTCCAAGACTGTTCTATGTTTAGAGCAAAGCTTAGCCTTTCCAAGACTGTTCTATGTTTAGAGCAAAGCTTAGCCTTTCCAAGACTGTTCTATGTTTAGAGCAAAGCTTAGCCTTTCCAAGACTGTTCTATGTTTAGAGCAAAGCTTAGCCTTTCCAAGACTGTTCTATGTTTAGAGCAAAGCTTAGCCTTTCCAAGACTGTTCTATGTTTAGAGCAAAGCTTAGCCTTTCCAAGACTGTTCTATGTTTAGAGCAAAGCTTAGCCTTTCCAAGACTGTTCTATGTTTAGAGCAAAGCTTAGCCTTTCCAAGACTGTTCTATGTTTAGAGCAAAGCTTAGCCTTTCCAAGACTGTTTTATGTTTAGAGCAAAGCTTAGCCTTTCCAAGACTGTTCTATGTTTAGAGCAAAGCTTAGCCTTTCCAAGACTGTTCTATGTTTAGAGCAAAGCTTAGCCTTTCCAAGACTGTTCTATGTTTAGAGCAAAGCTTAGCCTTTCCAAGACTGTTCTATGTTTAGAGCAAAGCTTAGCCTTTCCAAGACTGTTCTATGTTTAGAGCAAAGCTTAGCCTTTCCAAGACTGTTCTATGTTTAGAGCAAAGCTTAGCCTTTCCAAGACTGTTCTATGTTTAGAGCAAAGCTTAGCCTTTCCAAGACTGTTCTATGTTTAGAGCAAAGCTTAGCCTTTCCAAGACTGTTCTATGTTTAGAGCAAAGCTTAGCCTTTCCAAGACTGTTCTATGTTTAGAGCAAAGCTTAGCCTTTCCAAGACTGTTCTATGTTTAGAGCAAAGCTTAGCCTTTCCAAGACTGTTCTATGTTTAGAGCAAAGCTTAGCCTTTCCAAGACTGTTCTATGTTTAGAGCAAAGCTTAGCCTTTCCAAGACTGTTCTATGTTTAGAGCAAAGCTTAGCCTTTCCAAGACTGTTCTATGTTTAGAGCAAAGCTTAGCCTTTCCAAGACTGTTCTATGTTTAGAGCAAAGCTTAGCCTTTCCAAGACTGTTCTATGTTTAGAGCAAAGCTTAGCCTTTCCAAGACTGTTCTATGTTTAGAGCAAAGCTTAGCCTTTCCAAGACTGTTCTATGTTTAGAGCAAAGCTTAGCCTTTCCAAGACTGTTCTATGTTTAGAGCAAAGCTTAGCCTTTCCAAGACTGTTTTATGTTTAGAGCAAAGCTTAGCCTTTCCAAGACTGTTCTATGTTTAGAGCAAAGCTTAGCCTTTCCAAGACTGTTCTATGTTTAGAGCAAAGCTTTCCAAGACTGTTCTGTTTCGAGCAAAGCTTAGCCTTTCCAAGACTGTTCTATGTTTAGAGCAAAGCTTAGCCTTTCCAAGACTGTTCTATACGTTTAGAAGACTGTTTTATGTTTAGAGCTTAGCCTTTCAAAGACTGTTCTATGTTTAGAGCAAAGTTTAGCCTTTCCAAGACTGTTTTATGTTTAGAGCAAAGCTTAGCCTTTCCAAGACTGTTCTATGTTTGAAGTGCAAAGCTTAGCCTTTCAAGACTGTTTTATGTTTAGAGCAAAGCTTAGCCTTTCCAAGACTTGTTCTATGTTTAGAGCAAAGCTTAGCCTTTCCAAGACTTGTTCTATGTTTAGATAAAGCTTAGCCTTTCCAAGACTGTTCTATGTTTAGAGCAAAGCTAGCCTCTTCCAAGACTGTTCTATGTTTAGAGCAAAGCTTAGCCTTTCCAAGACTGTTCTATGTTTATAAAGCTTAGCCTTTCCAAGATCATTTTATGTTTAGAGTTAAAGCTTAGCCTTCCAAGACTGTTTTATGTTTAGAGCAAAGCTTAGCCTTTCCAAGACTGTTCTATGTTTAGAGCAAAGCTTAGCCTTTCCAAGACTGTTCTATGTTTAGAGCAAAGCTTAGCCTTTCCAAGACTGTTCTATGTTTAGAGCAAAGCTTAGCCTTTCCAAGACTGTTCTATGTTTAGAGCAAAGCTTAGCCTTTCCAAGACTGTTCTATGTTTAGAGCAAAGCTTAGCCTTTCCAAGACTGTTCTATGTTTAGAGCAAAGCTTAGCCTTTCCACGACTGTTCTATGTTTGAAGCAAAGCTTAGCCTTTCCAAGACTGTTCTATGTTTAGAGCAAAGCTTAGCCTTTCCAAGACTGTTCTATGTTTAGAGCAAAGCTTAGCCTTTCCAAGACTGTTCTATGTTTAGAGCAAAGCTTAGCCTTTCCAAGACTGTTCTATGTTTAGAGCAAAGCTTAGCCTTTCCAAGACTGTTCTATGTTTAGAGCAAAGCTTAGCCTTTCCAAGACTGTTTTATGTTTAGAGCAAAGCTTAGCCTTTCCAAGACTGTTCTATGTTTGAAGCAAAGCTTAGCCTTTCCAAGACTGTTTTATGTTTAGAGCAAAGCTTAGCCTTTCCAAGACTGTTCTATGTTTAGAGCAAAGCTTAGCCTTTCCAAGACTGTTCTATGTTTAGAGCAAAGCTTAGCCTTTCCAAGACTGTTCTATGTTTGAAGCAAAGCTTAGCCTTTCCAAGACTGTTCTATGTTTGAGAGCAAAAGCTTAGCCTTTCCAAGACTGTTCTATGTTTAGAGCAAAGCTTAGCCTTTCAAGACTGTTCTATGTTTGAAACTGCTTAGCCTTTCCAAGACTGTTCTATGTTTAGGCAAAGCTTAGCCTTTCCAAGACCAATTTCTGTGTTTAGAGCCAAGCTTAGCCTTTCCCACGACTGTTCTTGTGTTTAGAAGCAAAGCTTTAGCCTTTCACAGACTGTTTTCTATGTTTAGAGCAAAGCTTGAGCCTTTCCAAGACTGTTCTATGTTTAGAGCAAAAACAGCCTTTCCAGATATTCTATGTTTAGGCAAGCTTAGCCTTTCAAGACTGTTCATGTTTGGAAA
>NW_027034315.1:0-7783 GCF_034236695.1 Oncorhynchus nerka | reverse complement strand
CACCAGGTTAGAGTATATATATACGACGTCAGGGTGGTGTCTCATATCTAATACATGACCTCTTCCTCTCTGATATATACACCAGGTTAGAGATATATATATATATCTATAGACGCTCAGGGTGGTGTCTCATCATCTTAATACATGACCTCTTCCTCTCTGATATATACACCAGGTTAGAGTATATATATATATATCTATAGACGTCAGGGTGGTGTCTCATATCTAATACATGACCTCTTCCTACTCTGATATATACACCAGGTTAGAGTATATATATATATCCTGCAGGCGTCCAAGGGTGATTGTCTCTATGTATACACTGACCTCTTCTATCTGATATATACCTGGTTAGAGTATATATATATATATCTATAGACGCCAGGGTGGTGTCTATATCTAATATATGACCTCACCTCTCTGATATATACACCAGGTTTAACATATATATGAGATATATATGATAGCCACATGACCTCTTCCTCTCTGATACTCTATGTTAGAGTATATCTATAGGCGTCCAGGGTGGTGTCTCATCTAATACATGACCTCTTTCCCCTCTCTGATATATACACAAGGTTAGAGTATATATATATCTATATAGACGTCAAGTTGGTGTCTCTCATCTAGCCACATGACCTCTTACCTCTAGTGCTCTCCTGAGTTTAGAGTATATATAGGCATTAGGGTGGTGTCCTCATCTAAATCATGACCTCTTCCCTCTCTGATATATACACACCAGGTTGGAGATATATATCCATAAATCAGGGTGGTGTCTCATATCTAATACATGACCTCTTCCTCTCTGATATATACACCAGGTTAGGTATATATATATCTAGAGCGTCAGGGTTGGTTGTCTCTCATCCCATACATGACCTCTTCCTCTGATATACACCAGGTTAGAGTATATATACTATATATATATATATATCTATAAATCAGGGTGGTGTCCTCATATCTAAGCCCATGACCTCTTCCTCTCTGATATACACAGGACACATTTCATATATCTAAGCGATCAAGGTGGTGTCTCATCCCACAGCCATGACCCTCTTCCTCTGATATATACACCAGGTTAGAGTATACATATATATCTATAGGCGTCAAGGTGTCTATGTCACTTAGACTCTTATCTCTGATATATACACAGAGTTGGAATATATCTATAGGCGATCAGGGTGTGTCTCATCTAGCCCATGACCCTCTTCCTCTCTCTGATATATACACCTGTGTTGAGTATATATATATATATCTATAGACGCCAGGGTGGTGTCTCTCATTTAATACATGACCTTCTTCCTCTCTGATATATACAGGTTAGGAGTATATATATATATACTCTATACATCCTATAGACGCATAAAGCCCATCTCATCTCCATACTCTTTCCCTCTCTATATATATATATCTATGTAGCAGAAATGTCTGGTTCCAGAGACGAAGTAGTACAACATAAAGCCATTCATCAATCCTTCCTCAGTCACCCGTCCAACATATTAACACTGGGCTTGAAGTAGCTAGGTAACACCTCTGCTCCAGATGGCCTATCGCTCCACACTGCCGAAACCGCCCACTCAGACAACCCTCCGACCAATCCAGGGTCCTTGTCCTCGCTGAGGTGAGGATGAGGTTGCCAGCGGCGCGGCGGTGAGGGGCCCCAGGGCGGGAACGGTGTGACAGACGGCTTTGAGGGTTTGAGGGAGGCGCGTGACCCTGGTCCGGAGTCAGCTGGGTCAGGCGCCGGGTCTCCTGCGGGTAGAGGGAGAGGTGCCAGGCACTATCCTGGGCGGTGGGTTAACTCTACCTGGGCAATCAGGACCACGTCTGCCTCCCTCAGCACCGCACTCACGGAGATGAAGAGTATCACCTCACTCTGGTCTGGACACACAGAGAGACATATCAGTTATATATTAACTCCTGACCCAACCCCTGACCCTAACCAACACAGACATATCAGTTGTATAATAACCCTGACCTTTAACCCCTAACTAACACAGTGACATATCAGTTATATATTAACCCTGACCTTTAACCCTAAACTAACACAGTGACATATCAGTTATATATTAACCCTGACCTTTAACCCTAACCCTAAACCCCTAACCAATACAGTGACATATCAGTTATATATTAACTCCTGACCTTTAACCTAACAACACAGTGACATATCAGTTATATATTAACCCTGACCTTTAACCCCTAACAACAGTGACATATCAGTTATATATTAACCTGACCTTTAACCCCTGACCCTAACTAACACAGTGACATATCAGTTATATATTAACCCTGACCTTTAACCCTAACCAACACAGTGACATATCAGTTATATATTAACCACTTTTAACCCGTAACTAACAGTGACATATGTAATGTATTAACCCTGACCTTTAACCCCCCACTAACACAGTGACATATCAGTTATATATTAACCCTGACCTTTAACCCCTAACTAACACAGTGACATATCAGTTATATATTAACCCTGACCTAACCCCTAACTAACACAGTGACATATCAGTTATATATTAACCCTGACCTTTAACCCTAACTAACACAGTGATACATCAGTTATATATTAACCTGACCTTTAACCCTGACTAACACAGTGACATATCAGTTATATATTAACCCTGACCTTTAACCCTAACTAACACAGTGATACATCAGTTATATATTAACCCTGACCTTTAACCCCTGACCCTAACTAACACAGTGACATATCAGTTATATATTAACCTGACCTTTAACCCCTAACACAGCACATATCAGTTATATATTAACCCTGACCATTTAACCCTAACACAGTGACATATCAGTTATATATTAACCTGACCTTTAACCCCCTAACTAACACAGTGACATATCAGTTATATATTAACCCTGACCTTTAACCCCTAACTAACACAGTGACATATCAGTTATATATTAACCCTGACCTTTAACCTAACTAACACAGTGACATATCAGTTATATATTAACCCTGACCTTTAACCCCTAACCCTAACACAGTGACATATCAGTTATATATTAACCCTGACCTTTAACCCTAACTAACACAGTGACATATCAGTTATATATTAACCTGACCTTTAACCCCTAACACAGTGACATATCAGTTATATATTAACCCTGACCTTTAACCCTGACCCTAACTAACACAGTGACATATCAGTTATATATTAACCCTGACCTTTAACCCTAACACAGTGACATATCAGTTATATATTAACCCTGACCTTTAACCCCTAACTAACACAGTGACATATCAGTTATATATTAACCCTGACCTTTAACCCCTGACCTAACTAACACAGTGACATATCAGTTATATATTAACCCTGACCTTTAACCCCTAACTAACACAGTGACATATCAGTTATATATTAACCCTGACCTTTAACCCTAACTAACACAGTGACATATCAGTTATATATTAACCTGACCTTTAACCCTAACTAACACAGTGACATATCAGTTATATATTAACCTGACCTAACCCCTGTGACATATCAGTTATATATTAACCCTGACCTTTAACCCCTAACTAACACAGTGACATATCAGTTATATATTAACCCTGACCTTTAACCCTAACACGGTGACATATCAGTTATATATCAACCCTGACCTTAACCCCTAACTAACACAGTGACATATCAGTTATATATTAACCCTGACCTTTAACCCTACTAAGACAGTGACATATCAGTTATATATTAACCCTGACCTTTAACCCCTAACACAGTGACATATCAGTTATATATTAACCCTGACCTTTAACCCCTGACCCTAACTAACACAGTGACATATCAGTTATATATTAACCTGACCTTTAACCCCTAACAACACAGTGACATATCAGTTATATATTAACCCTGACCTTTAACCAGTGACATAACACAGTGATGACATATCAGTTATATATTAACCCTGACCTTTAACCCCTAACACAGTGACATATCAGTTATATATTAACCCTGACCTTTAACCCTGACTAACTAACACAGTGACATATCAGTTATATATTAACCCTGACCTTTAACCCTAACACAGTGACCAGTTATATATTAACTGACCTTTAACCCTAACAACAGTGACATATCAGTTATATATTAACCTGACCTTTAACCCCTGACCTAACCCTGACAGTGACATATCAGTTATATATTAACCCTGAAACCCTAACACAGTGACATATCAGTTATATATTAACCCTGACCTTTAACCCCTAACACAGTGACATATCAGTTATATATTAACCCTGACCTTTAACCCCCTAACTAACACAGTGACATATCAGTTATATATTAACCCTGACCTTTAACCCCTAACTAACACAGTGACATATCAGTTATATATTAACCTGACCTTTAACCCCTAACTAACACAGTGACATATCAGTTATATATTAACCCTGACCTTTAACCCCTAACTAACACAGTGACATATCAGTTATATATTAACCCTGACCTTTAACCCTAACTAACAGTGACATATCAGTTATATATTAACCCTGACCTTTAACCCCTAACACGGTGACATATCAGTTATATATTAACCCTGACCTTTAACCCCTACCCTACTAACAGTGACATATCAGTTATATATTAACCCTGACCTTTAACCCCTGACCCTAACTAACACAGTGACATATCAGTTATATATTAACCCTGACCTTTAACCCTAACACAGTGACATATCAGTTATATATTAACCCTGACCTTTAACCCCTGACCTAACTAACACAGTGACATATCAGTTATATATTAACCCTGACCTTTAACCCCTGACCCTACAATTAACACAGTGACATATCAGTTATATATTAACCCTGACCTTTAACCCCTAACTAACACAGTGACATATCAGTTATATATTAACCCTGACCTTTAACCCTAACTAACACAGTGACATATCAGTTATATATTAACCCTGACCTTTAACCTAACTAACAGACATATCCCCTATATGTTAACCCCTAAACAGTGACATATCAAACCCTGACCTTTAACCCTAACACAGTGACATATCAGTTATATATTAACCTGACCTTTAACCTAACTAACACAGTGACATATCAGTTATATATTAACCCTGACCTTTAACCCTAACTAACAGTGACATATCAGTTATATATTAACCCTGACCTTTAACCCCTGACCTAACTAACACAGTGACATATCAGTTATATATTAACCTGACCTTTAACCCCTAACACAGTGACATATCAGTTATATATTAACCCTGACCTTTAACCCCTAACTAACACAGTGACATATCAGTTATATATTAACCTGACCTTTAACCCCTAACTAACACAGTGACATATCAGTTATATATTAACCCTGACCTTTAACCCCTAACCTAACAGTTATATATTAACCCTGACCTTTAACCCCTAACTAACACAGTGACATATCAGTTATATATTAACCCTGACCTTTAACCCCTAACTAACACAGTGACATATCAGTTATATATTAACCCTGACCTTTAACCCTAACCCTAACTAATTGTGACATATCAGTTATATATTAACCCCACCTTTAACCCCTAACACAGTGACATATCAGTTATATATTAACCCTGACCTTTAACCCCTAACTAACACAGTGACATATCAGTTATATATTAACCCTGACCTTTAACTAACCCTAACTAACACAGTGACATATCAGTTATATATTAACCTGACCTTTAACCCTAACTATCAGATATATTAACCCTTTAACCCCTAACTAACAGTGACATATCAGTTATATATTAACCCTGACCTTTAACCTAAATAACACAGTGACATATCAGTTATATATTAACCTGACCTTTAACCCCTAACTAACACAGACATATCAGTTATATATTAACCCTGACCTTTAACCCTCAAATACAGTCTGATACATCAGTTATATATTAACCCTGACCTTTAACCCTCAGGTCTGGAGAGAGACAGAGATACACATTAACCCTGACCTTTAACCCTCAGGTCTGGAGAGAGACAGAGATACATTAACCCTGACCTTTAACCCTCAGGTCTGGAGAGAGACAGAGATACATTAACCCTGACCTTTAACCCTCAGGTCTGGAGAGAGACAGAGATACACATTAACCCTGACCTTTAACCTCAGGTCTGGAGAGAGACAGAGATACACATTAACCTGACCTTTAACCCTCAGGTCTGGAGAGAGAGACAGAGATACACATTAACCTGACCTTTAACCCTCAGGTCTGGAGAGAGACAGAGATACACATTAACTCCTGACCTTTAACCCTCAGGTCTGGAGAGACAGAGATACACATTAACCCTGACCTTTAACCCTCAGGTCTGGAGAGAGACAGAGATACACATTAACCCTGACCTTTAACCCTCAGGTCTGGAGAGACAGAGATACATTAACCCTGACCTTTAACCCTCGGGTCTGGAGAGAGACAGAGATACGCATTAACCCTGACCTTTAACCCTCAGGTCTGGAGAGAGACAGAGATACGCATTAACCCTGACCTTTAACCCTCCCAGGTCTGGAGAGAGACAGAGATACGCATTAACCCTGACCTTTAACCCCTCAGGTCTGGAGAGAGACAGAGATCGCATTAACCCTGACCTTTAACCCTCAGGTCTGAGAGAGACAGAGATACACATTAACCCTGACCTTTAACCCTCAGGTCTGGAGAGACAGAGCTACACATTAACCCTGACCTTTAACCCTCTGGTCATGACCTTTAACCCTATGGTAAAGTGGTTCATGTGAAGCCCTGTATGTTTCTCTTCATAAGTCTCATGGAATGTAGATCTACATTGAACACCACACATTGGCTGCTACTGTAGGCTGAATGATGTAACAGCCATTTCCGTGTTAAAATATTATGGGATGCATTTTTCCATTGTAAAGCTAACTTAAAGCAGGTACCATACTCAGTGTTTCACAGTAAAACTGTAACTTAGTGGGTACAGCCTCAGTGTTCACAGTAAAACTGTAACTTAAAGCAGGTACAGCCTCAGTGTTCACAGTAAAACTGTAACTTAGTGGGTACAGCCTCCAGTGTTCACAGTAAAACTGTAACTTAAAGCAGGTGAGCCTCAGTGTTCACAGTAAAACTGCAACTTAAAGCAGGTACAGCCTCAGTGTTAACAGTAAAACTGTAACTTAAAGCAGGTACAGCCTCAGTGTTAACAGTAAAACTGTAACCAAAGCAGGTACAGCCTCAGTGTTCTGAGTAAAACTGTAACTTAAAGCAGAGTACAAGTGTTCACAGCAACCAGGTACAGCCTCGGTGTTCACAGTAAAACTGTAACTTAAAGCAGGTACAGCCTCAGTGTTCACAGTAAAACTGTAACTTAGTGGAGTACAGCCTCAGTGTTCACGATAAACTGTAACTTAAAGCAGGTACAGCCTCAGTGTTCACAGTGAAACTGTAACCTAGTGGGTACAGCCTCAGTGTTCACAGTAAAACTATAACTTAGTGGGTACAGCCTCAGTGTTCACAGTAAAACTGTAACTTAGTGGGTACAGCCTCAGTGTTCACAGTAAAACTGTAACTTAAAGCAGGTACAGCCTCAGGGTTCACAGTGAAACTGTAACTTAGTGGGTACAGCCTCAGTGTTCACAGTAAAACTGTAACTTAAAGCAGGTACAGCCTCAGTGTTCACAGTAAAACTGTAACTTAGTGGGTACAGCCTCAGTGTTCACAGTAAAACTGTAACTTAGTGGGTACAGCCTCGGTGTTCACAGTAAAACTGTAACTTAGTGGGTACAGCCTCAGTGTTCACAGTAAAACTGTA
>NW_027034314.1:0-7781 GCF_034236695.1 Oncorhynchus nerka | reverse complement strand
AATCGGTCGACCTCTACAGCCTACCTCCTCATTCTTCAAAAAGGCATTCCTCCACTCACCAACACCCACAGCTCGTGTTTCAGCACCTCCATTCCCTCTCTACCTGACTGTCAGTTGTGACACTTTAATGACAAAGACAACTATATAAGTGGTGTTCAATTACTCAGACAACATCATTATAACGTTTCGGAAGTAAACAATAGATTTACATTCCAGGTGAATGCTTTTGACTAATGTAGTGTGTCATGGCCTCCAAGAAACTAGATTCCAACATAGATTTCCAAATATGTAAATACACACACACACACACCTAAACACCTTCTTTGCCCGCTTTGAGGATAATACAGTGCCACAGACATGGCACGCTACCAAGGACTGTGGGCTCTCCTTCTCTGTTGGCGACGTGAGTAAGACATTTAAACGTGTTGACCCTCGCAAGGCTGCCGGCCCAGACAGCATCCCTAGCAGCGTCCTCAGAGCATGCGCAGACCAGCTGGCTGATGTGTTTACGGACATATTCAATCTCTCCCTATCCCAGTATGCTGTCTCCACATGCTTCAAGAGGGCCACCATTATACTTGTACCCAAGAAGGCAAAAGTAACTGAACTAAATGACTATCGCCCCGTAGTACTCACTTCTGTCATCATGAAGTGTTTTGAGAGACTAGTCAAGGATCATAACACCTCCACCTTACCTGTCACCCTAGACCCACTTCAATTTGTGTATCTCCTCAATAGGTCTACAGACGATGCAATCGCCATCACACTGCACACCGCCCTATCCCATCTGGACAAGAGGAATACCTATGTAAGAATGCTGTTCATTGACTACAGCTCAGCATTCAACATCATAGTACCCTCCAAGCTCATCATTAACCCTGGGTCTTAACCCCCCGCCCTGTGCAATTGGGTCCTGCACTTCCTGACTGGCCGCTCCCAGGTGGTGAAGGCAGCAAACACTTCGCTGATCCTCAACATTGGGGCCCCACAAGGGTCCGTGCTCAGCCCCCTCCTGTACTCCCTGTTCACCCATGACTGTGTGGCCATGCACGCCTCCAACTCAATCATCAAGTTTGCAGACGGCACAACAGTAGTAGGCTTGATTACCAACAATGACGAGACAGCCTATATGGAGGAGATGCCGGCACTCGGAGTGTGGTGTCAGGAAAACAACCTTTCACCCAACGTCAACAAAACAAAGGAGATGATCTTGCACTTCAGGAGGCTGAAGAAATTTGGCTTGTCACCAAAAACCCTCACAAACTTTTACAGATGCACAATTGAGAGCATCCTGTCGGGCTGTATCACTGCCTGGTACGGCAACTGCTCCGCCCACAACCATCGCAGGGCTCTCAAGAGGGTGTTGCGGTTTGCACAACGCATCACCAGGGGCAAACTACATGCCCTCCAGGACACCTACAGCACCCGATGTAACAGGAAGGTCAAAAAAGATCATCAAGGACAACAACCACCCGAGCCACTGCCTGTTCAACTCGCTACCATCCAGAAGGCGAGGTCAGTACAGGTGCATCAAAGTTGGGACCGAGAGACTGAAAAATAGCTTCTATCTCAAGGCCATCAGACTGTTAAACAGCCATCACTAACCTCAGAAAGGCTGCTGCCTACATACAGACTTGAAATCATTTGCCACTTTAATAAATGGATCACTAGTCACTTTAATAATGCCACTTTAATAATGTTTACATATCTTGCATTACTCATCTCATATGTATATACTGTATTTTATACCATCAATTGCATCTTGCCTATGCTGCTCAGTCATTGCTCATCCAAAATGCATATGTATATATTTCATTCAATTCCTTTACTTATATTTGTGTGTATTAGGTAGTTAAGAATGTTAAAATTACTGTTGATATTGCCAAACTGTCGAACTAGAAGCACAAGCATTTTGCTACACTCGCAATAACATCTGCTAACATCTGTATGTGACCAATAACATTTGATTTGATATGACCTTTCCAATATAACGCTAGACTGGTGATAGACCCACGCCTGTATTGTCACTAGTATTTTACTTTGAACTGACGTTTACCTTAAAATGAGGGACAACAATGTGCAGTAGCTGTCATTCTTACTTTTGAATTGCTGTCATCGCTTCAACACCTCTGCAGTGAACCTGTCCAAACCACTTCTGAATAAGGGTGACTAGCTTTCCTCACTACTTGCAATGACTCACCGAGGAAGATACTTTATTGTTTTTCTGAAGACGCTGTAGGCTCTAGACTATAAGCTCTAGGACTTCCCTCACAAGTGCTAAAGTTTCAATGCAGCCATTTTATCTCAATATCAAATCATTTCTGCAACACTAAGTACCTTTATTGTGATTTAAAAATGGTCAAAATAGCAAAGAGCAATTTCAAGCTAGAATTTTGCTAGACTGTTGGAGTATTGAGTGGGGAGCTGAAAACTGAAAATTAGCTGTTATTGGCAGAAAGATTTGGAACTCTTCTATTGGTCTATTAACTAATTTACCACCTGGTGATATCACCAGGCAGGCTAAAGCGCCATCCCACTAAAACAGGCAAGAATTCTCATTGTCTTTTCAAACAGCTCTTACATTAAAAGAGCATTATTTAATTATATTTTTAACCTCATGGTGAGGAAAATATATATTGCAAAAACACAGGAATATCACTCTTTCGACTGCACTGGGACTTTACACTTTGTTATTGTTAAAACAATTCCCACATGCACTGTCAGATGTTATAGGCTGATCTGATTCATCAGCACAACCCACACACTTCCTTTTGACACCTTACATGTCACCACTCCCCTGTTCAGTTTTTAGGGTCAGGAGAGGGGACTTGGTATATTATCATGGGCACACACAATAATCATTCTGTCATGTTTTGACTTTGCCATAATTATCAGTGTTTGTGCTGGAACATTTGTCTGTGTCTTATTTGGAAAGAATGTAACTTTTTTGAACAATATAGAAATTCAAAGGAAACACGCTTCAGGCAGATTTGATAAAGGAATATTGGGCATCATTGCGCTGAACCATAGACGAACAATATACTTGTATGTCATCAGCTGTACCAGAGATAAGGAAGCTGATAATTGCATGGGCACAGACAAAATTACCAATGTAATGTTTTAAATGTGTCTTAAGTGCCACTGCCTCCGGTAATTTGAGACATAATATGTTTCTTTATTTTTCTTCTTTGATCAGAGAATACGTGAATCTGTGTTGCACCCATTCACATACAGCACTCCTATTACTGGTTGTACCTGAGACAGAAGTTGACTCTTCTGGCATCGAACACCCACTGTGATAGAGGAGACCCTGAAGGATGGTGATCCTCGACATGTTAATTCTAGGACTTTCTGCCACCCTATTAAGTGGAAGTCATATCTGAGATGAAATGAATAATATTAATGGTTTTATTACTAAAATTGTTAAAGATATACAATTTGACAACATACATACATACATACATACATGTTTACATACATACATACATACATACATACATACATACATACATAAGCATACATACATACATACATATGCGGGGGAAAGGTATTTGTCGAAATACCAATTGTAGTGCAAGTTCTCCCATTCTCTAAAAAGATGAAAGAGGGCCTGGTAATTTTCATCATAGGTACACTTCAACTACAGACAGAAAATAAGTTGAAAATTTAAAAAAATCTGGTAGGCAAATCACATTGTAGGAGTTTTATTAATTTATTTAACAGGTAGTGTCATATTTGGTCACCAACAAACAAGCAAGATTTCTGGGGTTCTCACAGACCTGCAACTTCTCTTTAAGAGGCTCATCTGTCCTCCACTCGTTACCTGTATTAATGACAACCTGTTTGAACTTGTGCATCAGTATAAAAAGACACCTGTCCACAACCTCAAACAGTCACACTCCAAACTCCATGGCCAAGACCAAAGAACTGTCAAAGCACCAGAAACAAAATTGTAGACCTGCACTGGATGGAAGACTGAATCTGCAATAGGTAAGCAGCTTGGCTTGAAGAAATCAACTGTGGGAGCAATTATTAGGGAAATGGAAGACATACAAGACCACTGATAATCTCCTCGATCTGGGGCTCCACATGAAGATCTCACCTGTGGGGTCAAAATGATCACAAGAACGGTGAGTAAAAAATTCAGAACTACACGGGGGACCTAGTGACGACTCAGAGAGCTGACCCAGCACAGCTCCCAAAACATCACTGCCTTAGAGAGACTCGTATGAGAATACCAAAGGACGCGCAACAGGTAAGAAAACCTTGCGAAGACTTGACCTCTGTCATTGCCAACAAAAGGTATATAAATAAAGTATTGAGATAAACTTTTGTTATTGACCAAATACTTTTTTCCACCATAATTTGCAAATAAATTCATTAAAAATCCTACAATGTGATTTTCTGGATTTTTTCTCTCATTTTGCCTGTCATAGTTGAAGTGTACCTATGGTGACAATTACAGGCCTCTCTCATCTTTTTAAGTGAGAGAACTTGCACAATTGGTGGCTGACTAAATACTTTTTTGCCCCACTGTACGTACGTACATACATACATACATACATACATACACATAGTCTTCCGACTAGCTGTACCCTTACTGCTGCTCGATCATCCTATTTTTCTAACTTAATTGAGGAAAATAAGAACAATCCAAATTCCTTTTTGATAACTGCTCCGAGCTCAACTAAAAGCAGCATTCCCCCAAGAGAGGATGACTTTCACTTTAGCAGTGATAAATTCATGAACTTCTTTGAGGAAAAGATTATGATTATTAGAAAGCAAATTACGGACTCCTCTTTAAACCTGCGTATTCCTCCAAACCTCAGTTGTCCTGAGTCTGCACAACTCTGCCAGGACCTAGGATCAAGAGAGACGCTCAAGTCTTTTAGTACTATATCTCTTGACACAATGATGAAAATAATCATGGCCTCTAAACCTTCAAGCTGCATACTGGACCCTATTCCAACTAAACTACTGAAAGAGCTGCTTCCTGTGCTTGGCCCTCCTATGTTGAACATAATAAACGGCTCTCTATCCACTGGATGTGTACCAAACTCACTAAAAGTGGCAGTAATAAAGCCTCTCTTGAAAAAGCCAAACCTTGACCCAGAAAATATAAAAACTATCGGCCTATATCGAATCTTCCATTCCTCTCAAAATTTTAGAGAAGGCTGTTGCGCAGCAACTCACTGCCTTCCTGAAGACAAACAATGTATACGAAATGCTTCAGTCTGGTTTTAGACCCCATCATAGCACTGAGACGGCACTTGTGAAGGTGGTAAATGACATTTTAATGGCAACGGACCGAGGCTCTGCATCTGTCCTCGTGCTCCTAGACCTTAGTGCTGCTTTTGATACCATCGATCACCACATTCTTTTGGAGAGATTGGAAACCCAAATTGGTCTACACGGACATGTTCTGGCCTGGTTTAGATCTTATCTGTCGGAAAGATATCAGTTTGTCTCTGTGAATGGTTTGTCCTCTGACAAATCAACTGTAAATTTCGGTGTTCCTCAAGGTTCTGTTTTAGGACCACTATTGTTTTCACTATATATTTTACCTCTTGGGGATGTTATTCGAAAACATAATGTAAACTTTCACTGCTATGCGGATGACACACAGCTGTACATTTCAATGAAACATGGTGAAGCCCCAAAATTGCCCTCGCTAGAAGCATGTGTTTCAGACATAAGGAAGTGGATGGCTGCAAACTTTCTACTATTAAACTCGGACAAAACAGAGATGCTTGTTCTAGGTCCCAAGAAACAAAGAGATCTTCTGTTGAATCTGACAATTAATCTTAATGGTTGTACAGTCGTCTCAAATAAAACTGTGAAGGACCTCGGCGTTACTCTGGACCCTGATCTCTCTTTTGAAGAACATATCAAGACCATTTCGAGGACAGCTTTTTTCCATCTACGTAACATTGCAAAAATCAGAAACTTTCTGTCCAAAAATGATGCAGAAAAATTAATCCATGCTTTTGTCACTTCTAGGTTAGACTACTGCAATGCTCTATTTTCCGGCTACCCGGATAAAGCACTAAATAAACTTCAGTTAGTGCTGAATACGGCTGCTAGAATCCTGACTAGAACCAAAAAATTTGATCATATTACTCCAGTGCTAGCCTCTCTACACTGGCTTCCTGTCAAAGCAAGGGCTGATTTCAAGGTTTTACTGCTAACCTACAAAGCATTACATGGGCTTGCTCCTACCTATCTCTCTGATTTGGTCCTGCCGTACATACCTACACGTACGCTACGGTCACAAGACGCAGGCCTCCTAATTGTCCCTAGAATTTCTAAGCAAACAGCTGGAGGCAGGGCTTTCTCCTATAGAGCTCCATTTTTATGGAACGGTCTGCCTACCCATGTCAGGAGACGCAAACTCGGTCTCAACCTTTAAGTCTTTACTGAAGACTCATCTCTTCAGTGGGTCATATGATTGAGTGTAGTCTGGCCCAGGAGTGGGAAGGTGAACGGAAAGGCTCTGGAGCAACGAACCGCCCTTGCTGTCTCTGCCTGGCCGATTCCCTCTTCCACTGGGATTCTCTGCTCTCTACCCTGTTACGGGGCTGAGTCACTGGCTTACTGGGGCTCTCTCATGCCGTCCCTGGGGGTGCGTCACCTGGGTGGGTTGATTCACTGTTGTGGTCGGCCTGTCTAGGTTGGCGCCCCCTTGGGTTGTGCCGTGGCGGAGATCTTTGTGGGCTATACTCGGCCTTGTCTCAGGATGGTAAGTTGGTGGTTGAAGATATCCCTCTAGTGGTGTGGGGGCTGTGCTTTGGCAAAGTGGGTGGGTTATATCCTTCCTGTTTGGCCCTGTCCGGGGTGTCCTCGGATGGGGCCACAGTGTCTCCTGACCCCTCCTGTCTCAGCCTCCAGTATTTATGCTGCATTAGTTTATGTGTCGGGGGCTAGGGTCAGTTTGTTATATCTGGAGTACTTCTCCTGTCCTATTCGGTGTCCTGTGTGAATCTAAGTGTGCGTTCCTCTAATTCTCTCTTCTCTCTTTCTTTCTCTCTCTCGGAGGACCTGAGCCCTAGGACCATGCCCCAGGACTACCTGACATGATGACTCCTTGCTGTCCCCAGTCCACCTGGCCATGCTGCTGCTCCAGTTTCAACTGGCCTGGGCCCCAGGACCATGTCCCAGGACTACCTGACATGATGACTCTTGCTGTCCCCAGTCCACCTGGCCATGCTGCTGCTCCAGTTTCAACTGTTCTGCCTTACTATTATTCAACCATGCTGGTCATTTATGAACATTTGAACATCTTGGCCACGTTCTGTTATAATCTCCACCCGGCACAGCCAGAAGAGGACTGGCCACCCCACATATGCTCTCTCTAATTCTCTCTTTCTTTCTCTCTCTCGGAGGACCTGAGCCCTAGGACCGTGCCCCAGGACTACCTGACATGATGACTCCTTGCTGTCCCCAGTCCACCTGACTGTGCTGCTGCTCCAGTTTCAACTGTTCTGCCTTATTATTATTCCGACCATGCTGGTCATTTATGAACATTTGAACATCTTGGTCATGTTCTGTTATAATCTCTACCCGGCACAGCCAGAAGAGGACTGGCCACCCCACATAGCCTGGTTCCTCTCGGAGGTTTCTTCCTAGGTTTTGGCCTTTTCTAGGGAGTTTTTCCTAGCCACCGTGCTTTTACACCTGCATTGTTTGCTGTTTGGGGTTTTAGGCTGGGTTTCTGTACAGCACTCTCTGAGATATCAGCTGATGTGCGAAGGGCTATATAAATAAATTTGATTTGATTTGAT
>NW_027034313.1:0-7779 GCF_034236695.1 Oncorhynchus nerka | reverse complement strand
TATTACTTCGTTCGAAGTTACGTATTGCTGGTACATGTAGGTAGGGGTGAAGGGTACATGTAGGTAGGGGTGAAGGGTACATGTAGGTAGGGAGTGAAGGGTACATGTAGGTAGGAATGGGTACATGTAGGTAGGGGTGAAGGGTACATGTAGTTAGGGGTGAAGGGTACATGTAGGTAGGGGTGAAGGGTACAGGTTAGTTGAGGTGAAGGTGTACATGTAGGTAGGGGTGAAGGTACATGTTAGGTAGAGGTGAATGTGTACATGTAGGTAGGGGTGAAGGGTACATGTAGGTAGGGGTGAAGGGTACATGTAGGTAGGGAATTGAAGAGGTACATGTAGGTAGGGGTGAAGAGTACATGTAGGTAGGAGTTGAAGGGTACATGTAGGTAGGGGTGAAAGGTACAGGTTAGTTGAGGTAATGTGTACATGTAGGTAGAGGTGAAGGGTACATGTAGGTAGGGGTGAAGGGTACAGGTAGTTAGAATAATGTAGCATGTAAGTAGAGGTGAAGGGTACATGTAGGTAGGGGTGAAGGGTACATGTAGGTAGGGGTGAAAATTTCAGGTTAGTTGAGGTAATGTGTACATGTAGGTAGAAGTGAAGGGTACATGTAGGTAGGGGTGAAGGGTACATGTAGGTAGAGGGTGAAGGGTTACAGGTTAGTTGAGAGTAATGTGTACATGTAGGTAGGGGTGAAGGGTACAGGTTAGTTGAGAGTAATGTGTACATGTAGGTAGGGAGTGAAGAGGTACAGGTTAGTTGAGGTAATGTGTACATGTAGGTAGGAAGTGAAGAGTACAGGTTAGTTGAGGTAATGTGTACATGTAGGTAGGAATTGAAGGGTACATGTAGGTAGAGAGTGAAGGGTACAGGTTAGTTGAGTGTAATGTGTACATGTAGGTAGGAGGTGAAGGGTACATAGTAGGTAGGGGTGAAGAGTACAGGTTAGTTGAGGTATATGTGTACATGTAGGTGAGGGGTGAAGGTACAGGTTAGTTGAGGTAATGTGTACATGTAGGTAGAAATTGAAGGGTACATGTAGGTAGGGATGAAGAGTACAGGTTAGTTGAGGTGATAGTGTACATGTAGGTAGGGGTGAAGGGTACATGTAGGTAGGGGTGAAAGGTACATGTAGGTAGGGGTGAAAGTTACATGTAGGTAGGGGTGAATGATGTACATGTAGGTAGGAGTGAAGAGTACATGTATGTAGGGGTGAAGAGTACATGTAGGTAGGGGTAGAAGGGTACATGTTAGGTAGAGGTGAATGATGTACATGTAGGTAGGGTGAAAGGTACAGAGTTAGTTGAGATTAATGTGTACATGTAGGTAGAAGTGAAGGGTACATGTAGGTAGAGGGTGAAGTGTACAGGTTAGTTGAGGTAATGTGTACATGTAGGTAGGAATTGAAGGGTACAGGTTAGTCGAGGTAATGTGTACATGTATGGTAGAGGTGAAGAGTTACAGGTTAGTTGAGGGTAATGTGTACATGTAGGTAGAAGTGAAGAAGTACATGTAGGTAGGGAGTTGAAAGGTACAGAGTTAGATTGAGGTAATGTGTACATGTAGGTAGGGGTGAAAGAGTACAGGTTAGTTGAGGTAATGTGTACATGTAGGTAGAAATTGAAGAATTTACATGTAGGTAGGAATTGAAGGGTACATGTAGGTGGGGTGAAGGGTACATGTAGGTAGTGGGTGAAGGGTACATGTAGGTAGGGGTAAGGTACATGTAGAGGAATTGAAGTACAGGTTAGTTGAGGTAATGTGTACATGTAGGTAGGAGTTGAAGGGTACAGTTAGTTAGATGTGACATGTAGGTAAGTGAAGGGTACAGGTTAGTTGAGGTAATGTGTACATGTAGAGTAGGAGTGAAGGGTACAGGTTAGTTGAGGTAATGTGTACATGTAGGTAGAAGTGAAAGAGGTACATGTAGGTAGGGGTGAAGGGTACAGGTTAGTTGAGGTAATGTGTACATGTAGGTAGAAAATTGAAGGAATACATGTATGTAGGGGTGAAAAGGTACATGTATGAGAATTGAAAGGGTAAGAAGTACATGTAGGTAGGGAGTGAAGAAGTACATGTAGGTAAAGTGAAAGTACATGTAGGTAGAATTGAAGGGTACATGTAGGTAGAAATTGAAGGTACATGTAGGTAGGGAAAAAGGTACAAATTAGTTGAGAGTAAATGTGTACATGTAGAGTAAAGGTTAGAAGGGTACATGTAGGTAGGAATTGAAGAATACATGTAGGTAGAGGTGAAGAGTACATGTAGGTAGAGGTGAAGGGTACATGTAGGTAGAGTAGAAAGTTACAGGTTAGTTGAGGTAATGTGTACATGTAGGTAGAAGTGAAGAATTATGTAGGTAGGAGTGAAGTGTACAGGTTAGTTGAAGTAATGTGTACATGTAGGTAGGAAGTGAAGAGTACAGGTTAATTGAGGTAATGTGTACATGTAGGTAGGAAGTGAAGGTACAGGTTAGTTGAGGTAATGTGTACATGTAGGTAGGGGTGAAGGGTACATGTAGGTAGAGGTGAAAGGTACAGGTTAGTTGAGGTAATGTGTACATGTGAGGTAGGAGTGAAAGGTACAGGTTAGTTGAGGTAATGTGTACATGTAGGTAGGAGTGAAGGGTACATGTAGGTAGGGGTGAAGGGTACATGTAGGTAGAAGTGAAGGGTACATGTAGGTAGGGTGAGGTACATTAGGAGGAATGTGACAGGTTAGTTGAGGTGAAGGGTACATGTAGGTAGGGGTGAAGGGTACATGTAGGTAGGGGTGAAAGGTACAGGTTAGTTGAGGTAATGTGTACATGTAGGTAGGGGTGAAGGGTACATGTAGGTAGGGGTGAAGGGTACATGTAGGTAGGGGTGAAGGGTACATGTAGGTAGGGGTGAAGGGTACAGGTTAGTTGAGGTAATGTGTACATGTAGGTAGAGAGTTGAAGGGTACATGGTAGAAGTAAGTACATGTAGGTGAAGTGAAGGTACATGTAGGTAGAAATTGAAGGATTACATGTAGGTAGGGTGAAGGGTACAGGTTAGTTGAGGTATGTACATGTAGTGAGTGAAGGGTACATGTAGGTAGGGGTGAAGGGTACATGTAGGTAGGGGTGAAGGTACATGTAGGTAGGAGTGAAGGGTACATGTAGAGTAGGAGTGAAGAGGTACATGTAGGTAGGAGTGAAGGGTACATGTAGGTAGGGAGTGAAGTGTACATGTAGGTAAGTGATATAGGTATTCTCCGTCCAGATGGGAACTGGGATATTAGGGACATGTAGGTAGAGAGTGAAGGGTACATGTAGGTAGGAGTGAAGAGTACATGTAGGTAGGGGTGAAGGGTACAGGTTAGTTGAGGTAATGTGTACATAGAGGTAAAGGGAATTAGAAGAAGGTACATGTAAGGCAGTGAAGAGGTACATGGGTAGGGTGAAGAATTTATATAGAGTAGGGGTGAAAGGTACATGTAGGTAGATGGAGAAGAATTTTATGTATGTAGAAATTGAAGAGGTACATGTAGGTAGAAATTGAAGAATTTATGTAGGTAGAAGTGAAGAGACATGTAGGTAGGTGAAAAATTACAGGTTAGTTGAGGTAATGTGTACATGTAGGTAGAGGTGAAGGGTATGTAGGTAGAGTGAAGATGTACAGGTTAGATTGATGTAATGTAACTGTTATAGGGGTGAAAAGTGAAAAGGGTACATGTAGGTAGGGGTGAAGGGCACATGTTAGTTAGTAATAAGGCACATGTAGGTAGGGGTGAAGGCACATGTATGTAGGGGTGAAGGTACATGTAGGTAGGTGAAGGGTACATGTAGGTAGGGGTGAAGGGTACATGTAGGTAGGTGAAGGGTACATGTAGGTAGGGTGAAGGTACATGTAGGTAGGGGTGAAGGGTACATGGTGGTAGGGGTGAAGGGCACAGGTTATTAGTTGAGGTAATGTGTACATGTAGGTAGGGGTGATGTACAGGTTAGTTGAGGCACGTATATGTAGTAGGGGTGAAGGTTCATGTTAGTAGAGTGAAAATGTACAAGTTAGGTGAAGGGTACAGGTTAGTGAGGTAATGTGTACATGTAGGTAGGGGTGAAAGGCACTAGGTGCAGTTGAGAGTAAGGGTACAGGTTAGCTGAGGTAAGTGAACATGTAGGTAGTGTGAAAGGTACAAGTTGGTAGGTAATGTACAGCAGAGGTAAGTGAAAATGGTACATGTAGGTAGGGTGAAGGGTACAGGTTAGTTGAGGTAATGTGTACATGTAGGTAGGGGTGAAGGGTACATGTAGGTAGGGTGAAGGGTACAGGTTAGTTGAGGTAATGTGTACATGAAGTAGGGAGTGAAAGGGTACATGTATGTAGGTGAAGGGTACATGGGTAGGGTGAAGGGTACATGTAGGTAGGGGTGAAGAGTACATGTAGGTAGGGGTGAAGGGACACATGTAGGTAGGCGTGAAGGAGTACATGTAGGTAGGCGTGAAGAAATTTACATGTAGGTAGGGTGAAGGGTACATGTAGGTAAGGAGTGAAGGGTACATGTAGGTAGGAGTGAAGGGTACAGGTTAGTTGAGGTAATGTGTACATGCAGGTAGGGACATGTAGAGTAAAGTATGTAGAGTAGTTGAAGTAATGTGTACATGTAGGTAGGGAGTGAAGGTACAGGTTAGTTGAGGTAATGTGTACATGGGTAGAAGAAGGAGTACAAGTTAGTTGAGGTAATGTACATGTAGGTAGAAGTGAAGAAGTACATGTAGGTAGGAATTGAAGTGTACAGGTTAGTTGAGTAATGTGTACATGTAGGTAGAAATTGAAGAATTTACAGGTGAGGTCAAAACTACAGAGTTAGTTGAGGTAATAAGAGTACATGGTAAAGTAAAAGTACATGTTGAATAGAAAGTAATGTGTACATGTAGAGTGAGTGAGATACAAGTTGAAGGTAATGTGTACATGTAGGTAGATTGAGTAAAGAGGTACATGTAGGTAGGGGTGAAAGGTACAGGTTAGTTGAGTAATGTGTACATGTAGAGTAGAAAGTGAAGGTACATGTAGGTAGGGGTGAAGGGTATGTGAGAGTAGAAATTGTACATGTATGTAGGGTGAAAAGGTACATGTAGGTGAGTAATGTGGTAGGGGTTAGTTGTAGTGAAGAATTACATATAGGTAAAGTGAAAATTTTTATGTAGGTAGGTGAAAAATTTCAGTTAGTTCAAGGTAATGTGTACATGTAGGTAGGGGTGAAGGGTACATGTAGGTAGAAATTGAAGGGTACATGTAGGTAGAAATTGAAGAATTTACATGTAGGTAGGGGTGAAGGGTACAGGTTAGTTGAGAATTAATGTACATGTAGGTAGAAATTGAAGAATTTTTATGTAGGTAGAAATTGAAGAATTACATGAGTAGAAATTGAAGAATTTTATGTAGAGTGAAATTGAAAAGGGGTACATGTAGGTAGGGTGAAGGAGTACAGGTTAGTTGAGGTAATGTGTACATGTAGGTAGGGAGTGAAGGAGTACAGGTAGGTAGTTGAAGGGTACATGTACATGTAGTCAATATAGGTGAAGGGTACATGTTAGTTGAGGTGAATGGTACATGTAGGTAGGGGTGAAGGGTACCGGTTAGGTGAGGTAATGTGTACATTTTATGTAGGTAGGGGTGAAGGGTACATGTAGGTAGTGGTGAAGGGTACAGGTTAGTTGAGGTAATGTGTACATGTAGGTAGGGTGAAGGGTACATGTAGGTAGTGGAGGTGAAGGGTACAGGTTAGTTGAGGTAATGTGTACATGTAGGTAGGGGTGAAGGGTACATGTAGGTAGGGGAGAAGGGTACATGTAGGTAGGGGTGAAGTGTCATAAACAGTGAGTATTTATTTTATTTATCCTTTATTTAAGGCAAGTCAGTTACGAACAAATAATTATTTACAATGACTGCCTACCAAAGGCCTCCTGCGGAGACGGGGGCCTGGGATTGAAAACTCTAATAAATAAACGTAGCTGCAGTGTTCAAATCAAATGGAGGTCAATGTAATTGTCTGGTGGCCCTTGTCCATCCACTCCATCACAGGAGGAGTGATGGAGTGCTGCATCAGATGACCTGGCCTCCACAATCACCCCACCTCAACCCAATTAAGATGGTTTGGGATGAGTTGGACTGCAGAGTGAAGGAAAAGCAGCCATCAGAGTGCTCAGCAAATGTGGGAACTCCTTCCAAGACTGTTGGAAAACATTTCTCCCTGTGAAGCTGGTTGAGAATATAAAATATATTTGATTTGTTTAACACTTTTTATTTTTTTTTGTTGAAACACTAACCAAACATTTGACTGGTATTTTTTACTGGACTGGAACAAACTCCCTTACGGCCAGGACAGCAGAATCAATTCCGGAGACACCTGACCCCCTCCATTTGTTTTTGATAAAAAATAAACACTGGAATATTGTAAAGTAGCTGTTCCACTGGATGTCATAGGACCAAACATTTGAAGTCGCTTCTGGATAAGAGCTTTGTATGACTTAAATATGGTATTTACATTTTATAAATTTGAAAGGAAATCTAAAATCCTTTTTTAAGCCTTTTTGTGATGTCGTCATTATGGGGTATTGTGATGTCATTATGGGGTATTGTGATTTCATTATGGGGTATTGTGATGTCATTATGGGGTATTGTGATGTCATGTTTTTGGTTGGACAGTTTTCTCAATTTCTTTCTTAGGTTTTTGCATTCTTCATCAAACCATTTGTCATTGTTTTCATTTTCTAAGGTAGTCTGCTTGAAAACGTTAGATTTGATAGGGAAGCTGAAAGGTCAAATATACTGTTTAGGTTTACTGCTTTGTTCAAGTAGATGGTGATTCAGTAGTGATCTTAGAGAGGGTGTCAGTGTTGACTGAACGCTCTGAGGGACTCTGGGGTTGAGGTCAGTGATAAAGTGGTCTACAGTACTACTGCCAAGGATGAGGTCAGGTGACTGTGTACCCACTGTAAGAGTCCCCTTGAAGCCTATAGTACCATTGACTATGTACATACAAAGGTGACAAAGCTGCAGGAGTTGTGACCTGCTTTTGTTGGTTATGTTGTCGTAGTTGTGCCGTAGGGGGTATATGGGGAGGGGAATGCTGTCACCTCCAGGGGCAGGTGTTTGTCTCCTGGGTGCTGAGGGAAGTCAGATTCTTGTCCTGGCTCTGGCATTTAGGTCTCCAGTCCCTGGGCCTGAAATGGTCTATCTCCCTTGTAGGATGACAATGTCTGTATTTCACATTTCTTTTGATGGAAGTCTGGGTTCCTGTTCAGACCTTGTATATTCCAGGATGAGATAGTAAATGCTTTGTGTTCCATAATGTCTTCCATAGTGTCTAGTGTCATAGTGTCTACCAATCTGCGTGCCACTTATGGTTTTCATATGTACATTTTTGTGAGTTTAATTTAATTTATAATAATGTCTTCATATCTCAATGTTCTACTTGCTTGAGCTCCTCTTCCTCTTATAGAATACTAGAGCTCCTCTTCCTCTTATAGAATACTATCTCTATGTTCTACTGCTTGAGCTCCTCTTCCTCTTATAGAATACTATCTCAATGTTCTACTGCTTGAGCTCCTCTTCCTCTTATAGAATACTATCTCTAAAGTATTATGGAGCTCCTCTTCCTCTTATAGAATACTAGAGCTCCTCTTCCTCTTATAGAATACTATCTCTATGTTCTACTGCTTGAGCTCCTCTTCCTCTTCCTCTTATAGAATACTATCTCTATGTTCTACTGCTTGAGCTCCTCTTCCTCTTCCTCTTATAGAATACTATC
>NW_027034312.1:0-7777 GCF_034236695.1 Oncorhynchus nerka | reverse complement strand
CCGCCTGTCTACCGCTGTCCTAGCTAAGTTAGATATCGTGTGGTCCCCACCTCCCACCTGTCTACCGCTGTCCTAGCTAAGTTAGATGTCGTGTCGCCCCCACCTCCCGCCTGTCTACCGCTGTCCTAGCTAAGTTAGATATCAGTGTCGCCCCACCTCCCGCCTGTCTACCGCTGTCCTAGCTAAGTTAGAATATCGTGTCTCCCCACCTCCCGCCTGTCTACCGCTGTCCTAGCTAAGTTAGATACGTGTCGCCCCCACCTCCTACCGCTGTCTAGCTAAGTTAGATATCGTGTCTCCCCCCACCTGTCTGCAGCTGCTCCTAGCTAGTTAGCTACGGTGTAAGCCCCCACCTCCCGCATGTCTGCAGCTGTCCTAGCTAAGTTAGATGTCGTGTAAGCCCCCCCCACCTCCCGCCTGTCTACCGCTGTCCTAGCTAAGTTAGATATCGTGTCTCCCCCACCTCCCTACCTGTCTAGCTAAGTTGAATATCGTGTCTGCCTGTCTACCGCTGTCCTAGCTAAGTTAGATATCGTGTCTCCCCCACCTCCTACCGCTGTCCTAGCTAAGTTAGATATCTCGTGTCTCCCCCCGCCTCCTCCGCTGTCCTAGCTAAGTTGAATATCGTGTCTCCCCACCTCCTACCCCGCTGTCTAGCTAAGTTAGATATCGTGTCTCCCCCACCTCCTACCGCTGTCCTAGCTAAGTTAGATATCGTGTCTCCCCCACCTCCTACCGCTGTCCTAGCTAAGTTAGATATCGTGTCTCCCCCACCTCCTACCGCTGTCCTAAGCTAAGTTAGATATCGTGTCTCCCCCACCTCCTCTCGCTGTCCTAGCTAAGTTAGATATCGTGTCTCCCCCACCTCCCAGCATGTCTACCGCTGTCCTAGCTAAGTTAGATACATGGTCTCCCCCCCCACCTCCCTGTCGCTAAGTTAGTCGTACCTCCGCCTGTCTACCGCTGTCCTAGCTAAGTTAGATATCGTGTCTCCCCACCTCCCGCCTGTCTACCGCTGTCCTAGCTAAGTTAGATATCCTCCCCACCTCCCGCCTCCTCCGCTGTCTAAAGCTAAGTTGAATATCGTGTCGCCCCCACCTCCCCGCCTGTCTAGCTGTCCTAGCTAAGTTAGATATCGTGTCATCCCCCACCTCCCGCCTGTCTACCGCTGTCCTAGCTAGTTAGATATCGTGTCTCCCCCCACCTCCCGGCCTGTCTCTGCCGCTGTCCTAGCTAAGTTGAATATCGTGTCTCCCCCACCTCCCGCCTGTCTCGCTGTCCTAGCTAAGTTAGATATCGTGTCTCCCCACCTCTGCTTGTCCTAGCTAAGTTAGATATCGTGTCTCCCCCACCTGTCCTACCGCTGTCTAGCTAAGTTAGATATCGTGTCTCCCCACCTCCCGCCTACCGCTGTCCTAGCTAAGTTAGATATCGTGGCGCCCCCACCTCCCGCCTGTCTACCGCTGTCCTAGCTAAGTTAGATATCGTGTCCCCCACCTGTCTACCGCTGTCCTAGCTAAGTTAGATATCGTGTCTCCCCCCGCCTGTCTACCGCTGTCCTAGCTAAGTTAGATATCGTGTCTCCCCCCTCCTCCCGCTGTCCTATCTAAGTTAGATATCGCCTCCTACTGTCCTAGCTAAGTTAGATGTCGTGTCTCCCCCCACCTCCTACCGCTGTCCTAGCTAAGTTAGATATCGTGTCTCCCCACCTCCTACCGCTGTCCTAGCTAAGTTAGATATCGTGTCTCCCCCCACCTCCTACCGCTGTCCTAGCTAAGTTAGATATCGTGTCGCCCCCCACCTCCTACCGCTGTCCTAGCTAAGTTAGATATCGTGTCTCCCCCACCTGTCCTACCGCTGTCCTAGCTAAGTTAGATATCGTGTCCCCACCTCCCGCCTGTCTACCGCTGTCCTAGCTAAAGTTAGATATCGTGTCGCCCCCCCACCTCCCGCATGTCTACCGCTGTCCTAGCTAAGTTAGATATGTCGTCCCCCACCTCCCGCCTGTCTACCGCTGTCCTAGCTAAGTTAGATATCGTGTCTCCCCCCACCTCCCGCCTGTCTACCGCTGTCCTAGCTAAGTTAGATATCGTGTCGCCCCCACCTCCCGCCTGTCTACCGCTGTCCTAGCTAAGTTAGATATCGTGTCTCCCCCACCTCCCGCCTGTCTACCGCTGTCTAGCTAAGTTAGATATCGTGTCTCCCCCTCCGCCTGTCTACCTGTCCTAGCTAGTTAGATATCTCCCCCCTCCCGCCTGTCTACCGCTGTCTAGCTAAGTTAGATATCGTGTCTCCCCACCTCCTACCGCTCCTAGCTAAGTTAGATGTCGTGTCTCCCCCGTCTACCGCTGTCCTAGCTAAGTTAGATATCGTGTCTCCCCCACCTCCTACCGCTGTCCTAGCTAAGTTAGATATCTGTGTCGCCCCCACCTCTACCGCTGTCCTAGCTAAGTTAGATATCGTGTCTCCCCCACCTCCCCCTGTCTACCGCTGTCCTAGCTAAGTTAGATATCGTGTCCCCCCACCTCCTACCGCTGTCCTAGCTAAGTTGATATCGTGTCTCCCCCACCTCCCTAGCCTGTCTCCCCACCTCCTACCGCTGTCCTAGCTAAGTTAGATGTCGTGTCGCCCCCTCCCACCTCCTACCGCTGTCCTAGCTAAGTTAGATATCGTGTCTCCCCCTCCTACCTGTCTCCCCTACCTGCTGTCCTAGCTAAGTTAGATATCGTGTCTCCCCACCTCCTGTCTACCTCCTAGCTTTTTGTGTCACCCACCTCCAGCATGTCTACCGCTGTCTAGCTAGTTGGATATCGTGTCGCACCACCTCCCCGCTGTCCTAGCTAAGTTGATATCGTGTCTCCCCCACCTGTCCACCGCTGTCCTAGCTAAGTTGAATATCGTGTCTCCCGCCTGTCTCGCTGTCTAGCTAAGTTAGATATCGTGTCTCCCCACCTCCCGCCTGTCTACCGCTGTCCTAGCTAAGTTAGATGTCGTGCTAATAGCCCCCCACCTCCCGCCTGTCTGCTGTCCTAGCTAGTTGATATCGTGTAAGCCCCACCTCCCGCCTGTCTACCGCTGTCCTAGCTAAGTTAGATATCGTGTCGCCCCCACCTCCCGCCTAAGTCTACCGCTGTCCTGGCTAAGTTAGATATAAATGTCTCCCCACCTCCTACGCTGTCTAGTAAGTTAGATATCATGTCTCCCCACCTGTCTACCGCTGTCCTAGCTAAGTTAGATATCGTGTCTCCCCCACCTCCTACCGCTGTCCTAGCTAAGTTAGATATCGTGTCTCCCCCACCTCCTACCGCTGTCCTAGCTAAGTTAGATGTCGTGTTTGCCCCCTCCCCTCCTACCGCTGTCTAGCTAGGTTAGATATCGTGTCTCCCCCCTCCTTCTTGCCTGTCTACCGCTGTCCTAGCTAAGTTAGATATCGTGTCTCCCCCACCTGTCTACCGCTGTCCTAGCTAGTTAGATATTCGCCCCCACCTCCTACCGCCCCTCCTAAGTTGAATGCTCGTGTCTCCCCCCGCCTGTCTGTGTCCTAGCTAGTTAGATACGGTGTCGCCCCCCACCTCCTGCCGCTGTCCTAGCTAAGTTAGATATCGTGTCTCCCCCACCTCCTGCTGTCCTAGCTAAGTTAGATATCGTGTCTCCCCCCCACCTGTCTGCCTGTCTGCTCCCCCACCTCCCACCGCTGTCCTAGCTAAGTTAGATATCGTGTCGCCCCACCTCCAGCATGTCTACCGCTGTCCTAGCTAAGTTAGATATCACGTTGTGTCCTAGCTAAGTTAGATGTCGTGTCTCCCCCCACCTCCTGTCTACCGCTGTCCTAGCTAAGTTAGATATCGTGTCTCCCCCCCTGTCTACCGCTGTCCTAGCTAAGTTAGATATCGTGTCGCCCCCCACCTCCTACCGCTGTCCTAGCTAAGTTAGATATCAAGTGCGGTCCCCCACCTCCCGTGCTCACCGCTGTCCTAGCTAAGTTAGATATCGTGTCTCCCCCACCTGCCTCTACCGCTGTCCTAGCTAAGTTAGATATCGTGTCTCCCCACCTCCTACCGCTGTCCTAGCTAAGTTAGATATCGTGTCTCCCCCCACCTCCTGCGCCTCCTACCGCTGTCCTGCTAAAGTTAGATATCGTGTCTCCCCCACCTCCTACCGCTGTCCTAGCTAAGTTAGATATCGTGTCTCCACCTCACCTCCTACCGCTGTCCTAGCTAAGTTAGATATCGTGTCTCCCCCACCTCCTACCGCTGTCCCCCGCCTAGCCTAAAGTTAGATATCGTGTCTCCCCCACCTCCTACCGCTGTCCTAGCTAAGTTAGATATCGTGTCTCCCCACCTGTCCTGGCTACCGCTGTCCTAGCTAAGTTAGATATCGTGTTTGCCCCCACCTCCTACCGCTGTCCTAGCTAAGTTGAATGTCGCCCCCACCTCCCACCTGTCTACCGCTGTCCTAGCTAAGTTAGATATCGTGTCGTCCCCCACCTCCTGTCTACCGCTGTCCTAGCTAAGTTAGATATCGTGTCTCCCGCCTGTCTACCGCTGTCCTAGCTAAGTTAGATATCGTGTCCCCCACCTCCCCGCCTGTCTACCGCTGTCCTAGCTAAGTTAGATATTGTGTCTCCCCCCTCCTACCGCTGTCTGTCTACCGCTGTCCTAGCTAAGTTAGATATCGTGTCTCCCCCACCTGTCTCCTACCGCTGTCCTAGCTAAGTTAGATATCGTGTCTCCCCCACCTCCTACGCTGTCTGCTCTGTCTCCCCCCACCGCTGTCCTAGCTAGTTAGATATCGTCACCTCCCTAGTCCCCCCTAAGTTGAATCCGTCCGCCCACCTGTCCACCGCTGTCCTAGCTAAGTTAGATATCGTGTCTCCCCCACCTCCCGCCTGTCTCCGCTGTCCTAGCTAAGTTAGATATCGTGTCTCCCCACCTCCTACCGCTGTCCCAAGTTAGATATCCTCCCCCCCAGCTGTCTACCGCTGTCCTAGCTAAGTTAGATATCGCACGTCTCCCCCCCACCTACCGCGGTCCTGCTAAGTTAGATATCGGCCTCCACCTCCCACCTCTGCTGTCCAGCTAAGTTAGATATCGTGTCTCCCCCCACCTCCCGCCTACCGCTGTCCTAGCTAAAGTTGAATCCCGCCGTGTCTCCCCACGCCTGTCTGCTAAGTTAGGGATATCGTGCCCCCCACCTCCCTTCCGCCTGTCTACCGCTGTCTAGCTAAGTTAGATATCGTGTCTCCCCACCTCTCTACCGCTGTCCTAGCTAAGTTGAATGTCGTGTCGTCCCCCCGCCTCCTCACCGCTGTCCTAGCTAAGTTAGACATCGTGTCTCCCCCCACCTCCTACCGCTGTCCTAGCTAAGTTAGATATCGTGTGTCTCCCCACCTCCTACCGCTGTCTAGCTAAGTTAGAATATCGTGTCTCCCCCGCCTGTCTACCGCTGTCCTAGCTAAGTTAGTGTCTCCCCACCTACCGCTGTCCTAGCTAAGTCTCTAAGTTGTCCCCCCCCCACCTCCTACCGCTGTCCTAGCTAAGTTAGATATCGTGTCTCCCCCCACCTCCTACCCAGCTGTCCTAGCTAAGTTAGATATCATGTACTTCCCCCACCTCCTAATTGTCACTGTCCTAGCTAAAGTTAGATATCGTGTCGCCCCCACCTCCTACCGCTGTCCTAGCTAAGTTGGATATCGTGTCGCCCCCCACCTCCTACCGCTGTCCTAGCTAAGTTAGATATCGTGTTACTCCACCTCCCACCGCTGTCCTAGCTGATATCGGGTCTCCCCCCACCTGTCCTAGTCTGTTGCCGCCCACCTCCTACCGCTGTCCTAGCTAAGTTGAGCTCACGGTGTCCTAGCTAAATTGAATGTCCCCCACCTCCTGTGTCCTAGCTAAGTTAGATATATCGTGTCGTCCCCACCTCCCGCCTGTCTACCGCTGTCCTAGCTAAGTTAGATATGTGTTCCCCCACCTGTCTACCGCTGTCCTAGCTAAGTTAGATATTGTGTCGTCCCCACCTCCCGCCTGTCCCGCTGTCCTAGCTAAGTTATCGTGTCTCCCCCACCTGTCTGCCGCTGTCTAGCTAAGTTAGATATCGTGTCTCCCCACCTCCCGCCTGTCTGCGCTGTCCTAGCTAAGTTAGATGTCATTAATGGCCCCCCACCTCCCGCCTGTCTACCGCTGTCTAGCTAAGTTAGATATCGTGTCTCCCCCCACCTCCTACCGCTGTCTAGCTAAGTTAGATATCGTGTCTCCCCACCTCCTACCGCTGTCCTAGCTAAGTTAGATATCGTGTCTCCCCCACCTGGTCTACCGCTGTCCTAGCTAAGTTAGATATCGTGTCTCCCCACCTCCTACCGCTGTCCTAGCTAAGTTAGATATCGTGTCACCCCCACCTCCTGCCCACCGCTGTCCTAGCTAAGTTAGATATACAGTGTCTCCCCACCTCCTGTCCTAGCTAAGTTAGATATACTCTACCCGCCACCTGTCTACGCTGTCTAGCTAGTTGGCTACGTGTCGCCCCACCTCCCGCATGTCTACCGCTGTCCTAGCTAAGTTAGATATCGTGTCTCCCCCACCTCCCGTGTACCGCTGTCCTAGCTAAGTTAGATATCGTGTCCCCCACCTCCCGCCTGTCTACGCCGCTGTCCTAGCTAAGTTAGATGTCGTGTCTCCCCCCTCCCTCTGTCTACCGCTGTCCTAGCTAAGTTAGATATCGTGTCGCCCCCACCTCCCGCCTGTCTACCGCTGTCCTAGCTAAGTTGAATGTCGTGTCGCCCCCACCTCCTGTCTACCGCTGTCCTAGCTAGTTAGATATCGTGTCTCCCACCTCCCACCTGTCTACCGCTGTCCTAGCTAAGTTGATATTTGTCTCCCCTCCACCTCCCCCACCGTCTGTCCTAGCTAAGTTAGATATCGTGTCTCCCCCACCTCCTGCCGCTGTCCTAGCTAAGTTAGATATCGTGTAGCCCCCCACCTCCCTGTCTGTCACCGCTGTCTAGCTAAGTTAGAATATCGTGTCTCCCCCACCTCCTACCGCTGTCTAGCTAAGTTAGATATCGTGTCTCCCCCACCTGTCTACCGCTGTCTAGCTAAGTTAGATATCGTGTCGCCCCCCCTGTCTACCGCTGTCCTAGCTAAGTTAGACATCGGTGCCCCCCACCTCCTACCGCTGTCCTAGCTAAGTTAGATATCGTGTCTCCCCACCTCCCACCGCTGTCCTAGCTAAGTTGAATATCGTGTCTCCCCCACCTCCTACCGCTGTCCTAGCTAAGTTGACATCGTGTCTCCCACCTCCTACCGCTGTCCTAGCTAAGTTAGATATCGTGTCTCCCCACCTCCTACCGCTGTCCTAGCTAAGATAGTGTCTCCCCGCCTGTCTACATGTCCTAGCTAAGTTGAATCGTGTCTCCCCCACCTCCTACCGCTGTCCCAGCTAGGTTAGATATCGTGTTTGCCCCCACCTCCCTACCGCTGTCCTATCTAAGTTAGATATCGTGTCTCCCCCCACCTGTCTACGCTGTCCTAGCTAAGTTAGATATCGTGTGCCCCCCACCTCCTGTCTACCGCTGTCCTAGCTAGTTAGCTACGTGTCTCCCCCCGCCTCCCTACCGCTGTCCTAGCTAAGTTAGATATCGTGTCTCCCCACCTCCTACCGCTGTCCTAGCTGTTAGATATCGTGTCGCACCACCTCCTACGCTGTCCTAGCTAAGTTAGATATCGTGTCGCCTCACCCTCCTACCGCTGTCCTAGCTAAGTTAGATATCGTGTCTCCC
>NW_027034311.1:0-2500 GCF_034236695.1 Oncorhynchus nerka | reverse complement strand
GAGGACGCTCACCTCTCACAGTTCTGGGCGACTTTAACCTCCCCACGCCTACCTTTGACTCATTCCTCTCTGCCTCCTTCTTTCCACTCCTCTCCTCTTTGACCTCACCCTCTCACCTTCCCTACTCACAAGGCAGGAAATACGCCTGACCTCATCTTTACTAGATGCTGTTCTTCCACTAACCTCGTTAACTCCTCCAAGTCTCCGACCACTACCTTGTATCCTTTTCCCTCTCGCTCTCATCCAACACTTCCCACACTGCCCTACTGATGGTATCGCGCCGTCCCAACCTTCTCGCTCTCTCTCCCCCCGTTACTCTCTCCTTCCATCCTATCATCTCTTCCCTCTGCTCTGACCTTCTCCAACCTATCTCCTGATTCTGCCTCCTCAACCTCCTCCTCCTTTCTGCATCCTTTGACTCTCTATGTCCCCTATCCTCCAGGCCGGCTCGGTCCTCCCCTCCCGCTCCGTGGCTCGACGACTCATTGCGAGCTCACAGAACAGGGCCGGCAGCCGAGCGGAAATGGAGGAAAACTCGCCTCCCTGCGGACCTGACATCCTTTCACTCCCTCCTCTCTACATTTTCCCTTTCTCTCTCTGCTGCTAAAGCCACTTTCTACCACTCTAAATTCCAAGACTGCCTCAACCCTAAGGAAGCTCTTTGCAACCCTTCTCCTCCCTCCTGAATCCTCCTCCCCCTCCTCCTCCTCTCTGCAGATGACTTCACAACCGTTTTGAAAAGAAGGTCGACGACATCCGATCCTCGTTTGCTAAGTCAAACACCGCTGGTTCTGCTCACACTGCCCTACCCTGTATTTCCACCTCTTTCTCTCCTCTCTCAGATGAAATCTGCGTCTTGTGACGGCCGTCGCCTGAGAACCTGCCCGCTGACCCTATCCCCTCCTCTCTTCTCCAGACCATTTCCGGAGACCTCCTCCCTACCTCACCTCGCTCATCAACTCATCCCTGACCGCTGGCTACGTCCCTTCCGTCTTCAAGAGAGCGAGAGTTGCACCCCTTCTGAAAAACCTACACTCGATCCCTCGATGTCGCAACAGCACCAGACCAGTATCCCTTCTTTCTTTCTCTCTAAAACTTAGGCATTGCCGTCCTTAGCCCAAACTCTCCATATCTCTCAGGTAAGCCTTACCAGTCCCAAATGGTCAGGTTCAAGACTAGTCATTGCGCAGACTGCTCTCCTGTATACGGAGCGCTCCGCACCACTAAAACTAACTCTCTCTCCTCTGCTCTCATCCTTCCTAGACCTATCGGCTGCCTTCGTCTGAACCATCAGATCCTCCTCTCCACCACTCTCAGGTTGGGCATCTCGTAGCAGCCCGCGCTTCAGTTCGTCACCACCTGGCAGGTCGCTCCTACCAGGTGGCGTAGAATCCGTCCTCACCACGTTGCTCTCACCACTGGTGTCCCCCAGGGCCTCTGTTCTAGGCCCTCTCCTATTCCGCTATACACCAAAGTCACTTGGCTCATATCACTTAACCTCACATGGTCTCTCCTATCATTGCTATGCAGACGACACACAATTAATCTTCTCCTTTCCCCCTTCTGATGACCAGGTGGCGAATCGCATCTCTGCATGTCTGGCAGACATATCCGTGTGGATGACGGATCACCACCTCAAGCTGAACCTCGGCAAGACGGAGCTGCTCTTCCTCCCGGGAAGGACTGCCCGCTCCATGATCTCGCCATCACGGTTGACAACTCCATTGTGTCCTCCTCCCAGAGCACTAAGAACCTTGGCGTGATCATGGACAACACCCTGTCGTTCTCAACTAACATCAAGGCGGTGGCCCGTTCCTGTAGGTTCATGCTCTACAACATCCGCAGAGTACGACCCTGCCTCACACAGGAAGCGGCGCAGGTCCTAATCCAGGCACTTGTCATCTCCCGTCTGGATTACTGCAACTCGCTGTTGGCTGGGCTCCCTGCCTGTGCCATTAAACCCCTACAACTCATCCAGAACGCCGCAGCCCGTCTGGTGTTCAACCTTCCCAAGTTCTCTCACGTCACCCCGCTCCTCCGCTCCCTCCACTGGCTTCCAGTTGAAGCTCGCATCCGCTACAAGACCATGGTGCTTGCCTACGGAGCTGTGAGGGGAACGGCACCTCAGTACCTCCAGGCTCTGATCAGGCCCTACACCCAAACAAGGGCACTGCGTTCATCCACCTCTGGCCTGCTCGCCTCCCTACCACTGAGGAAGTACAGTTCCCGCTCAGCCCAGTCAAAACTGTTCGCTGCTCTGGCCCCCCAATGGTGGAACAAACTCCCTCACGACGCCAGGACAGCGGAGTCAATCACCACCTTCCGGAGACACCTGAAACCCCACCTCTTTAAGGAATACCTAGGATAGGATAAAGTAATCCCTCTCACCCCCTCCCCTGAAAAGATTTAGATGCACTACTGTTCCACTGGAGGTCATAAGGTGAATGCACCAATTTGTAAGTCGCTCTGGAAAAGAGCGTCTGCTAAATGACTTAAATGT
>NW_027034310.1:0-7766 GCF_034236695.1 Oncorhynchus nerka | reverse complement strand
TTGTACTTCGTTCAGTTACGTATTGCTTTTCAATTTCCTGATTTTTTTTTTTTGTGGGGTTTGTGCTCTCTCACCCCACTCCTCCCTTCCCTTTCCAAGATGTCCTGCATGAAGGTTTCATATTATGACTGTGCTATGTCAGTTGTCATAAGTGGAATGTAGGTTTTACATCAACTGTAACTCTTATGGTGAGCGTTATTTATTATGTATTATAACTGAATAAATACAGACTAAGGCTGTGAGTTAAACTATAATTGAAATACAGTATTAACAGAACAGGGTGTACACTAGGAAGCACAAGGAATTTGGATGAAGTTGGTAGTCCATAACTAAAAATTTTCAGAGCTACGCTACTGACGTTGCTGACAGTGAACACAGACAAGGACCCATTGTTTAAGTTTTGGAGCCTGTTAATGTGGGCCAATTTGTCATAAAATGCAGTTTTTGTTTTCAATCCCCTCTACTAAAAGGCAAATCATGGTCATATAGCCCACTCATTAGACTAGCTACTGTCATAGTAGCAGTGGTGGAAAAGTACTCTCAAAGTCATACTTGAGTAAAAGTAAAGATATCTTAATAGAAAATGACTCAAGTAAAAGTGAAAGTCATCCAGTAAAATACTACTTGTGTAAAAGTCTAAAAGTATTTGGTTTAAGTATAATTATGTATCAAAGTAAATGGAATTGCTAAAATGTACTTAAGTATCAAAAGTAAAAGTAAAAGTATTAAGAATTTCCAATTCAATATTTTATGCAAACCAGACAGCACAATTTTATTTTTATTTTTTATTTAACGGAGAGCCAGGGGCACACTACAACACTCTGACATTAATTCACAAACAAAGCATTTGTGTTTAGTGATTCCGCCCGATCAGAGGCAGTAGGGATGACCAAAAATGACTTAAGTAATACTTTAAAGTATTTTTACTTAAGTACTTTACACACTGCATAGTAAGGCTAGGTGAAAGTGAGAGCAATGGCTGAATATGAATATATAATGAGGCTCTATAACACTCGTCAAAAGCCTGTACAATCTGTAGATTTTTCAAATGATAGGGAAGGTGTACGGTTTTGCCCTTTCACTTATGTAGTATGATCACGCATCTAATATTACCGATCAACGTTTAAATTCAGTGACATTACCGCCGCGACGTCACCGGGTCTGTTCTGCTGACTTCCAGAAAAGGGGTGGATGTCACCCGACCCGACCAGTAGACTTCAGTGAAAGTGGAAGAGAGTAGATCAGGAAAAATAAAGAATATCGACTAAAATAAAGATTGCAATGAACTGTAGCCAACTGCAAATGAGATAAGGTTCAAATAAAAGTTTGTCATATCGGAAAATCATCTTGGATAAAGACAACATTTGTTTGAACACAAAGTTTATGCCAAGACGCCATGCATTGTGTTCAGTGACAGTTTACGACGGGAATAGAGATAGTAACGTGAAAGCAATGGTAAGTTTCTATGATTTTTTTTACAAATAAAGGATTAAGAAATACTATATTTATATATGTTTATGTATTCATCATTTAGTTTATTAACCTCAATATTGCACAGACCTGTAAGAAGCGTTCCTTTATCACTGTATGTGTATAGCCTATATTAGGCTACAGCCTGGTTTTGAATTGCGTTAGACCGTCTTCCTACATTGAACTTGAATGTTATGTAGCCTACATCGTGTGATACAGTTACTTAGATATTAAATATTCCCTTTTATAGTTTTTATTTGATTTGGATTTGACTTATGAGAGATCAAACATAATTCAAACAAATTCATGCAAATAGATTATCTCATACAGACAGGGTTGGGTAGGTTACTTTCTAAATGTAATCCGTTATAGTTACTAGTTACCTGTCCAAAATTGTAATCAGTAACTTAACTTGTTGAAGATTTACATAGCTGGCCATATATGAATGTTACATTTTACTTTATGGGTTGGTTATTTAGGCTTTCTAACACATCGCTTCTACTTCACAATAAAAAGCGATTAAGTTACAATTTATATCTTTACATTAATAAAAACCAAAGTCTATCAGAATTCCAGTCATTACAATAAATGTTACCCCTTGATCTTCAAGAATAGGACTTGAAATATAGATTAGCCAAATTGTTTCACCTTAGCATAACCCCAAAATCAAGGACTTATTAGCCACCAGCCCTACTCTGTTGTTTATGATTTTTGTTGTCATGGCGGACTGATTGGGCTCATTGATTTGAGTTGAAAAATAATGCTGCGCTCATGGAATGGCGTGCTTTGGCCATATTGAAAGTGCTGTTTATATGTGAAAATGTATGCCATATTCTGCATTTGTTATAGGCCTATTGTTTACCTTTTTGTTGGTGATGCAATATCTTGATAATGTGCAGATGAAACAATAGCAAAACTGACACCCCGCCTTTGTTTTGGTAAAAACAGAAGATATCCTATTTGATAAAAGACCAAGTCCATTTTATGGCAAGAACAGCTCAAATAAGCAAAGCGAAATGGCGATCCATCATTACTTTAAGACATGAAGGTCAGTCAATACGGAACAAAATTGCAGTCACAAAAACCATCAAGTGCTATGATGAAACTGGCTCTCATGAGGACCGCCACAGGAATGAAAGGACCAGAGTTACCTTCATTCGATAAATTCATTCGAGTTACCAGCCCAAATAATGCTTCACCGAGTTCAAGTAACAGACATCTCAACATCAACTGTTCAGAGGAGACTGTATCAGAACCTTCATTGTCAAATTGCTGCAAAGAAACCATACTAAGGACGCAATAAGAAGAAGAGACTTGCTTTGGGCCAAGAAAACATGAGCAATGGACATTAGACGGTGGAAATCTGTCCTTTGGTGTGGATTCCAAATTTGAGATTTTTGGTTCCAACGCTTTGTCTTTGTGAGAGCAGTCTGGGTGAGCGGACGATCTTCGCATGTGTAGTTCCTGCCATGAAGCATGGAGGAGGAGATGTTATGGTGTGGGGTGCTTTGCTGATGACACTGTCTGTGATTTGGTTAGAATTCAAGGCACATTTAACCAGCATGGCTACCACAGAATTATGCAGCGATCGCCATCCCATCTGGTTTTGGGCTTAGTGGGACTATCATTTGTTTTTCAACAGGACAATGACAACACACCTCCAGGCTGTTTGTTTAAGGGCTATTTTACCAAGATGGAGAGTGACAGAGTGCTGCATCAGATGAGCTGGCCTCCACAATCCCCGACCTCAACCAAATTGGAGATGGTTTGGGATGAGTCGGGCCGCAGAGTGAAGGAAAAGCATCCAACAACTGCTCAGCATATGAGGGAAGTCCTTCAAGACGGTTGGAAAATCATTCCAAGTGAAGCTGGTTGAGAGAATGCCAAGAGTGTGCAAATCTGTCATCAAGGCAAAGGGTGGCTATTTGAAGATTCTCAAATATGAAATATATTTTGATTTGTTTAACACTTTTTTGGTTACTACATGATTCCATATGTGTTATTTCATAACTCTATTGTCTTCACTATTATTCTAAAATGGATGTAGCAATTACAGATTGCCCCTTAAATCTATCAAAAGTGTGCGAGTTTGAGCACGTGTCCATTAGGCCTATGGATATTTTTTCTTCTCAGAATGAATTAGATTGAGCAATCATAGCCCCACTTTCATTCCATAGGCTGGGATCCGCACTATTCAGCTGTTGCAAGAGTGCATTTTCCACTGGCTGTCCACTGGTTTCAAAAACAATGATTGATAGGCAGCTTAAACTTCTTTAATTAAACCATTATTGGGTTCAAATACAAATGTATATTTGTGAACAGCCATCCACAACAACCACCAGCTAAATGAGAGAGCAGCAGTGTGATTCACATCAATGCGCTATGTGGATATCAATAAAAAGTTATATCCGTATCGCCATAGACTACATCACTGCTGTCGTCCTTACCTCCAAGCGTTTATTCAAATTGGATCATCTTTGGATGCCAACAGCAGTTGCACCATTGGAAGACATAGCTTGGACTGTAGCCTACAAAACGTGTGCCTGATTTTCCCGCGATCCATCAAACACATTTAGCGTGTCATCATAGTAGTCTCTGACTTGTGGTCAGACACGCTCAGGCGGAACATATTTAGATTTTCAATTTTGATTTGAATGTCGTTGACATCCTTTCTGAATTTAAAAGTAATCCTCAAAGTAATCTAGTTTTTCAAAAGTATCTGTAATCTGATTACAACATTTTTGCTGGTAACGTAACTGATTACAGTTACCGTTTTTTGTAATCCGTTACTCCCCAAACCTGCATACAAACCTGAAAATGGTTTGTGAACGTCATCAGAGGGCCAGGGTAATAATTTAGTGTAGGATATTAACCTATCAATCAACCACATTTAAATGGTTAGATATTTTTATGTTTGTTTATGACATTACTATATTTACTCTTATTTAATAACAGATATAGACCCAGCTCTGTTAAATATCTCTGAAGTCCATAAGCAGACTATCCCTCAAATCACATTTTATTGGTCTCATACACATGGTTAGCAGATGTTAATGTGAGTGTATGTGCTTCTAGTTCCGACAGTGCAGTAATATCTAACAAGTAATCTAACAATTCCCCAACAACTACCTAATACACACAAATCTAAAGGGGTGAATGAGAATATGTACATATATTTATATGGATGAGCGATGGCCGAGTGGCATAGGCAAGGTGCAATAGATTGTATAAAATACAGTATATACATGTGATATGAGTAATGTAAGATATCTAAACATTATTCAAGTTCCATTATTTAAAGTGGCATTGTTTAAAGTGACTAATGATCCATTTATTAAAGTGTCCAGTGATTGGGCCTCAATGTAGGCAGCAGCCTCTCTGAGTTAATGATTGCTATTTAGCAGTCTGATGGCCTTGAGATAGAGGCTGTTTTTCAATCTCTCGGTCCCAGCTTTGATGCACCTGTACTGACCTCGCCTTCTGGATGATAGCGGTGTGAACAGGCAGTGGCTCGGGTGGTTGTTGTCCTTGATGATCTTGCTGTGACATCTGGTGCTGTAGGTGTTATGGAGGGCAGGTAGTTTTCCCCCGGTGATGCGTTGTGCAGATCGCACCACCCTCTGGAGAGCCTTGCTGTTGAGGGCGGTGCTGTTGCCGTACCAGGCTGTGATACAGCCCGACAGGATGCTCTCGATTGTGTCTGTAAAAGTTTGTCAGGGTTTTGGGTGAGAAGCCAAAGTTCTTCAGCCTCCTGAGATTGAAGAGGCGCTGTTGCACCTTCTTCACAACGCTGCCTGTGTGGGTGGACCATTTCAGTTTGTCTGTTATGTGTACGCCCAGGAACTTAAAACTTTCTACCTTCTCCATTGCTGTCCCTTCGATGTGGATAGGGGGATGCTCCCTCTGCTGTTTCCTGAAGTCCACAATCATCTCCTTTGTTTTGTTGACGTTGAGTGAGAGGGTGTTTTCCTGACACCACACTCCAAGTGCCCTCACTTCCTCCCTGTAGGCTGTCTCGTCGTTGTTGGTGATCAAGCCCACTACCGTTGTGTCGTCTGCAAACTTGATGATTGAGGTAGAGGAGTGCATGGCCATGCAGTCGTGGATAAACAGGGAGTACAGAAGGGGCCCCAGTGTTGAGGGTCAGCAAAGCGGAGATGTTGTTTCCTACCTTCACCACCTGGTGGCGGACCGTCAGAAAGTCCAGGACCCAGTTGCACAGGGTGGGGTTGAGATCCAAGGCCTCCAGCTTGATGATGAGCTTGGAGGGTACTATGGTGTTGAATGCTGAGCACTAGTCAATGAACAGCATTCTTACATAGCTATTATTTTTGACCAGATGGGATAGGGCAGTATGCAGTGTGATGGCGATTGCGTCATCTGTGGACCTTTTGGGGCGGTATGCAAACTGAAGTGGGTCTAGGGTGGCCGGTAAGGTGGCGGTGATATGATCCTTGACTAGCCTCTCAAAGCACTTCATGATGACAGAAGTGAGTGCTATGGGGCAGTAGTCATTTAGTTCAGTTATCTTTGCGTTCTTGGGTTTAGGAACAATGGTAGCCATCTTGAAGCATGTGGGGACAACAGACTGGGATAGGGAGCGATTGAATATGTCCGTAAACACACCAGCCAGCTGGTCTGTGCATGCTCTGAGGACGCGGCTGTGGATGCCGTCTGGGCCAGCAACCTTGCGAGGGTTAACAAGTTTAAAAACGTAAATGTTTTACTCACGTCAGCCACGGAGAAGGGAGGGAGGGCGCAGTCTTTGTTAGCGAGCCGCGACAGTGGCACTGTATTATCCTCAAAGTGGGCAAAGAAGGTGTTTAGTTTGTCTGGAAGTGTGACGTCGGTGTTCGTGACGTGGCTGTTTTTGTAGTCCGGGATTTCCTGTAGACCCTGCCACATACGTCTCATCTCTGAGCCGTTGAATTGCGACTCCACCTTGTCCCTGTACTGGAATTTCCCTTGTTTGATTGCCTTGCGGAGGGAATAACTACACTGTTCATATTCAGCCATATTTCCAGACCTATTTCCATGGTTAAATGTGGTGGATCGCGCTTTCAGTTTTGCGCGAATGCCGCTATCCATCCACGGTTTCGGGTTAGGGTAGTTTTTAATTGTCACAGTGGGTACAACATCTCCAATGCACTTCTTTATAAACGCACTCATCGAGTCAGCGTATAGGTCAATGTTGTTCTCTGAGGCTGATCAGAACATATTCCAGTCCGCGTGATCAAAACAATCTTGAAGCATGGCTTCCAATTGGTCGGACCAGCGTTGAATGGTTCTCGTCACTGGTACATCCTGGTTGAGTTTCTGCCTATAAGACGGAACGAGCAAGATGGTGTCGTGGTCGGATTTGCCGAAGGGAGGGTGGGGAAGTTAGAGTAGTAGTGGTCGAGAGTATTAGCCCTGTGTGTCGTGCAATCAATATGCTGATAGAATTTAGGTAGCCTTGTTCTCAAATGTTCTTTGTTAAAATCCCCAGCTACAACAAATGCAGCCTCTGGATATATAGTTTCCAGTTTACATAGAGTCCAGTGAAGTTCCCTGAGGGCCGTCTTGGTGTCTGCTTGAGGGGGATTGTACACAGCTGTGACAATAACTGATGAGAATTCTCTTGGTAGGTAAAATGGCTGGCATTTGATTGTAAGGATTTCTAGGTCAGGTGAGCAGAAGGACTTGAGTTTCTGTATGTTGTTATGATTACACCATGAGCCGTTAATCATAAAGCATACACCCGCGCCCTTCTTCTTCCCAGAGAGGTGTTTATCTCTGTTGGCATGATGCATGGAGAAGCCGGGTGGCTGAACTGATTCTGACAACATATCCCGAGAGAGCCATGTTTCTGTGAAACAGAGAATGATACAGTCTCTGATTTCTCTCTGGAAGGCAACCCTTGCTCGGATTTCGTCTACCTTGTTGTCAAGAGACTGGACATTGGCGAGTAGTATAGTCTGGTGCGGTGAGCGATGTACTCGTCTATGGAGCCTGACCAGGAGGCTGCTCCGTCTGCCCCTTCTGCGGCGCCGTTGTTTTGGGTCGGCTACTGGGATTAGATCTATCGTCCTGGGTGGTGGTCCGAACAGAGGATCCGCTTCGGGAAAGTCGCATTCCTAGTCGTAATGTTGGTAAATTGACGTTGGTCTTATATCCATTAGTTCTTCCCGGCTGTATGTAATAAGACTTAAGATTTCCTATTTCCTGGAAGGGGCAACCGTTCCTGTGTGAAGACTTTGTCGCCAGTTGTTTTTTAAACCGACTATTGTTCAGCTATTAAAACTTAACTGGTGGTG
>NW_027034309.1:0-2500 GCF_034236695.1 Oncorhynchus nerka | reverse complement strand
GGGATTTGGACTGAGGAAAAGGGGGGTAGGGAGGGAATTGGGACCGATTTATACACTGTAGGGTTAGGACAAAGGGAGATGGGGGTAGGGAGTGAATTGGGACTGACTGATTTGTCTGTCTGTCTGCCTGTTTTTGACCAGCATCTCTGCAGTGGGGCTAAGGAAACAACGGGACAGTTTCATTCTCAGCAGTTTATACTAAAGGGTTCCTATTGGTCAAGGCTATAAAGGGTTCCTATTGGTCAAGCCCATAAAGGGTTCCTACTGGTCAAGGCTATAAAGGGTTCCTATTGGTCAAGCCCATAAAGGGTTCCTACTGGTCAAGCCCATAAAGGGTTCCTACCGGTCAAGCCCATAAAGGGTTCCTATTGGTCAAGCCCATAAAGGGTTCCTACTGGTCAAGCCCATAAAGGGTTCCTACCGGTCAAGCCCATAAAGGGTTCCTATTGGTCAAGCCCATAAAGGGTTCCTACTGGTCAAGCCCATGAAGGGTTCCTACTGGTCAAGCCCATAAAGGGTTCCTATTGGTCAAGCCCATAAAGGGGTCCTATTGGTCAAGCCCATAAAGGGTTCCTATTGGTCAAGCCCATAAAGGGTTCCTATTGGTCAAGCCCATAAAGGGTTCCTACTGGTCAAGCCCATAAAGGGTTCCTATTGGTCAAGCCCATAAAGGGTTCCTACTGGTCAAGGCTATAAAGGGTTCCTATTGGTCAAGCCCATAAAGGGTTCCTACTGGTCAAGCCCATAAAGGGTTCCTACCGGTCAAGCCCATAAGGGTTCCTATTGGTCAAGCCGCAAAAGGTTCCTACTGGTCAAGCCCATAAAGGGTTCCTATTGGTCAAGCCCATAAAGGGTTCCTATTGGTCAAGCCCATAAAGGGTTCCTACTGGTCAAGCCCATGAAGGGTTCCTACTGGTCAAGCCCATAAAGGGTTCCTATTGGTCAAGCCCATAAAGGGTTCCCTTGGTCAAGCCATAAAGGGTTCTATTGGTCAAGCCCATAAAGGGTTCCTATTGGTCAAGCCCATAAGGGTTCCCTGGTCAAGCCCATAAAGGGTTCCTATTGGTCAAGCCCATAAAGGGATCCTATTGGTCAAGCCCATAAAGGGTTCCTACTGGTCAAGCCCATAAAGGGTTCCTACTGGTCAAGCCCATAAAGGGTTCCTATTGGTCAAGCCCATAAAGGGTTCCTACTGGTCAAGCCCATAAAGGTGTTCCTACTGGTCAAGCCCATAAAGGGTTCCTATTGGTCAAGCCCATAAAGGGTTCCTATTGGTCAAGCCCATAAAGGGTTCCTACTGGTCAAGCCCATAAAGGGTTCCTACTGGTCAAGCCCATAAAGGTGTTCCTACTGGTCAAGCCCATAAAGGGTTCCTACTGGTCAAGCCCATAAAGGGTTCCTACTGGTCAAGCCCATAAAGGGTTCCTATTGGTCAAGCCCATAAAGGGTTCCTACTGGTCAAGCCCATAAATGGTTCCTACTGGTCAAGCCCATAAATGGTTCCTACTGGTCAAGCCCATAAAGGGTTCCTACTGGTCAAGCCCATAAAGGGATCCTATTGGTCAAGCCCATAAAGGGTTCCTACTGGTCAAGCCCATAAAGGGTTCCTACTGGTCAAGCCCATAAAGGGATCCTATTGGTCAAGCCCATAAAGGGTTCCTACTGGTCAAGCCCATAAAGGGATCCTATTGGTCAAGCCCATAAAGGGTTCCTACTGGTCAAGCCCATAAAGGGTTCCTACTCGTCAAGCCCATAAAGGGTTCCTACTGGTCAAGCCCATAAAGGGTTCCTATTGGTCAAGCCCATAAAGGGTTCCTACTGGTCAAAGCTATAAAGGGTTCCTACTAGTCAAGCCCATAAAGGTGTTTCTAGTGATGTATACTAGTCTCTTTGTTTTGCCTCCAACTGCAAGTACTTAGAGACGACAATCCCTTCATCCTGAAGAAGTTCAGGGTTTTATAGTAGGGGAAGATAAGACAGGATTTGTCAAACCGCCCCTTTCTGCAACAGACAGTCTCTTTCCCAGGGACTAAAACCTCGTATTGCTTTACTCACATCCACCCAGCCAGACAGTCAGTCAGTCAGACAGACAGACAGCCAGCCAGCCAGCCAGACAGCCAGTTAGACAGCCAGACAGACAGACGTCGAGCCAGACAGACAGACAGACAGACAGGCCAGCCAGCCAGCCAGCCAGACAGACAGACAGACAGACAGGCCAGACAGGCCAGCCAGACAGACAGACAAAAGTCAAAGTCAATCACGTCTTTGGTTTCCCATCATAATTAGAATCTTTATTCTAATCTGATATATCATGTGCTGTAACTTTACAACAACAAACATCAAGAAAAGGTAACACATGAAATACTATCACTATTGACACTATCAAACCTGAAATTAAAAAGTGTTAGTCAATTAGAGTCCAATTAGTCAAGTACACTATTTAAACTCATCCACCACATGTATTACAACAGTATTACACCTGTATTACACCTGTATTACA
>NW_027034308.1:0-7766 GCF_034236695.1 Oncorhynchus nerka | reverse complement strand
ACCCAGAAATATCCCCCCGCCTCGACCCCATCCCCTCAACCCACCCTGAGTTGCTCAATGCTGCTCTGCTCATGCTCATTATCCCCTAGTTCAGTCCAGATCCACCCAGAGAGACAGAACAGTGGTTACAGACATGTGCCCTTCCCTTCTCTTTTCATGCCTCTCATCATCATCATGAAGCCTCCAACATGGCTGCTTGCTACACACTCATCATTATTCCAGTGGAAGAAACAAACTCTGACACACCGTCTGGTGCTCTGAAGGCTAAGACTCTTGCCACAGCTTGTTCTAGGATTGTATAGGGTGAATGATGAGGTGTTGCTCCTCAGAAGAGAGAGCTCCTTGTCCTGATAACCTCGAACCATGGTTACCATAGACACATTCCTGTGGCTACTAACTCGCTTGATAGATCACTGTAAACACACACACACACACACACACATTCACAAAGATTCACACACACATGCACGCTCACGCAAACGCACACAGATTCACACAAGCAAGCACACAGTGATCCATGCCAACCAATTCTAGGTTTCCACCGTACAGTAGAGGTGATGGTCATTCATTGGTGACACTTGCCTAGTTTAATGTCAGCCAAGCTACTAGGGTCAGCTCTCAGGGGACAGGAACACACATCTACATTCGACAGAGCACAAAAGACTCAGTACAGGTTTTCCTCAAATGACCAGCATCAAAGCCCACACCGACACACAGGCAAGCATATATCTTTCCGTCTGTGTGTAAAAGACTGTTTGTATCTGTATGAGTTACAGTGTCAGCTGTATACAGCACAGGACCCAAGACAAGCAGAGCATGAAGAGGCCTCCATAGGTACTCACAGCTGTTCATAGAGAGAACACGCACACACACATTCACAAAGACACACCTACTTGCTGTACGTCAGACACACCTTATAATAAAGGATATGGGAAAACTTTCGCATGTGCTTTGAGGATATAGATCGATCAGCGCCTTCCCCCTTAGGCAGTGAAAAGCAAGAGGCAGTATGGTGGATGTGTGCCCACACTAACACGCTACATGCTAATTCAAATCTATCCCCGCCCCTCAGGAAAGCACTGTTGACACCCAAGGCCCAAAACTATTGTGTACAATCACTGAGAGAGAGAGAGAGTATCACTTGTCACTGAGTAGTCACATGGAAGAGGAGAACAATGAAGACAAAGGCCAGTGTACAGCACACACACCCTCAAAGATGACACACACACACACACACACAGAGTTTCAAATGCGTTCTCTTTCTCTATGAAAACAAACATTAAAACAGATCTCTGTTCTCCCTAATATCCTCACTCACAGGCAAACACACACACAGTCCTTGACACATCAACAGCCAGTACCAGTGTAAGTATCACCCCAGCCTCCTGAAGTTAACAGTGTGATAATGAGTGTCATTCTGGCGATCTGGACAGTGGGCAGTGCCTAACGGCAGGCCACGGCTCTGCCTGCTGTGCCACTCTCACCTCGGGACAGAGACAGGGCCAGTAAACAGCTGGCACCAACCACCCTGGTCCCATCTGCACTTTGGAGAGACTCATTGTTATTTAATGGTCAATATATTCCTCTGGGTTCTCTTGCTTTGCACCCCAGAGACACTGATTGCTGCTCCTATCGGTAATGTACAACAACATAGTCTGTCACAATGGGCTCCATGTCGTCCTCCAACTCGCTTTGTTTGTTGATATCCCGACTCATTCCCGGCTTTGTTGGTTCTGTCCGTCTTGTCAGGCCGTCTGTTTTGTGACCATTCTGCCCCATGTGGGACAAGAAATAGCAGCTATAATAAAACAGTTGATTCAACTTTTTTGTCCTCAACATCCATTCCCTCTATTCTTCTTCTGTCCCTCCATCGTTCAGAGCAGCTCCGAAATAGGACAGATAAGACTAATAAAACAGCCAATTAGGTCAAATCATCGTCATCTGCATCCAGCAGGGTTCTGACAACATAACCGGATGTCTCACTACAGAGCATGTATAGAAGAAAAGGTGACACACACACGTCCAGTGGTTTGGAGCAGGTGCTAGAGGAATCAAGGCACAGGCTCAGCAAAAAAATGAAAGACTCAAGAGTCGAGAAACATTACAAAATGTTGTTTCAATGAATCACATGGGAGCATACCGTAGATCTGAGTGTGCAGTCTTCTTATTACCTTTTTGTTGCAACAGTCCAGAGCAAGCAGCCTAGCAGTTTTCTAACTTCCTTGGATGTCTGAGGAGGAGAAAGACAAGATGCTGTCACATTCTGACACTCTAAACACAGGCATAAAAGCCCACAAAACTGCCTGCTGCAGTAGGCCATACCTAAGCATATGTGTTCACATGCAGAAGTGATTAGCAGTAGCTTTGTCCTTCTACAGAGCTGCACTCACTGACTGACTGACTGACTGCAGTAGAGAACAGGGAGTGGTCACAGGCCCTGGAGGAAATAAGATCTGTGAACTCAAGCCTCCACATGCTGGCCTAAAAAGGACTTTAATTCCTGGAGAACTTTTCAAACAGGACCACACCTCAGACTCGAGCGGATTAACCTTTACGGTCTGTGACAATGTAATAAAGAGGTTTGAACAACAACAAAACCTCAACGAAAGGTTTAGTTTATTAGGAGGACTTAACAAAACAAAAAAGAATTAAAGGTCCCTGTGTGTGGAGGTAGAGGCAGGTTTTTTTCTCCTGATTCCAGTCTGTATAGCTGTGTGTGTCACGTTTTTCTCTTACACAGAGGTGGCCAGGCTGCTCTGGCCTCTCTAGACAGCCTGGTCTCATAGACTAGACGTAGCATAGTAAAATGATATATATATAATATAATATATATAATATATATATATATATATATAAAATACATACGGGACACTCAAATTAGCATGATACTGTATGTTACGTTTGGTATGGTTACACAAGACAGAAGGTTACTTGAGTAAATAACAAAAAAGTAAGTTGCTTAGTCGGTCAGGTTGATGGGTGGAGAGTGTCTTATAACGTCTAGCAACCCAAAGGTTACATATTCAACCTCATCACGGACAACTTTATAATTTTTGGTAATTAGCAATTTTGCAACTACTTACTACTTTTTAGCTACTTTGCAACTACTTAGCATGTTAGCTAACCATTCCCCTCACCTTAACCTTAACCATGTAACCAACTCCTAAACTTAATTTGGCAATCAACCTAATCCTAACCCCTAGTCTGGCTAATGTTACCCACCTGGCTAACATTGGCGTTAGCCACCTAGCTAACGTTATTCACAACAACGTGGAATTGATAATATCACATGTTTGCACATTTGTAACATATTGTGCAGATACGCAATTCGTGACATATCATATAAATTATGTGTAACATATCATACCAAATGGATGACAGACATCCAAAATGAATACACGCCATACGAAATGTAACATATCATACTAATTGGCATGTCCTGGATTTACATTTAATATGTTACATCTACCCCTGAGTCCAGGTTGGACACAGCTTGCTAATTAGACTATAGGGCAGTTACTTTTTTCATTTTCCAGCGAATGGAGCGCAGAAACAACTCATGAATAATGCATTTCACAGCACATTCATTTGGCAAATATTTCTCTGAACAAATCCCAAACACATGTGACTGATCGGCAGAACCTCTTTGAAAATATCCCTCTGTCTGTCTGTGGTAGCACTATTCAGATGCTAATGACTTAGCAGGAGGCACCATAAACTGTGGTAATAAGTGGTTTCAGCCACTCATATAGAAGAACACTTCACTGCTACAGACATCAATATCAACTCATTATACTGATTGGCTTGCTGAAGCCTTATGTCCTCCAGGTTTGTGGGTTTTTTTTTATTTGCAAGAATGAAAACATTTTTATAATAAATCTGTGTTCTCTCAAAGCCTGTCAACAGCGTTTTTAGTGGTAAGTTAATAATGTGGACACCTGTGTCTCTACGCTCAGAATGATGAAGGCATATGCTAGCCAGGTACGTTAGCATTCACTCAGTTGGAAAGATGCAGAGAATCACCAGTTGGATACATATAAACCAAATGTAAACATAGTAACACAACAACAATAAGGTTGATGACAGACGACAGATGCACAAGACATTCAGAGTGTTGAACCAAGACAGCAGAAACCACAGTCTGGGTCAAATCCTGCAAGATCATCAACTAGCCAAATGTTGCTGCAATACTGACAAGATGATTTTCTATTGATCACCAGTCAGAGACAGTCAGTGGGACAGTGACTTGATGGCAGGTTTCTACTCTAAACCACAGAAAAAGCACAACATTCCAGCAAAACGCCAGACAGTCATGCCCAATCGAGGTTACATGCACAATTACAACAAGAGAATAATATGAGTTTTGTCATACCTAATGACCACCCCCTATCTCATCCACTCACTGGCCTGACTAAATTCACTGTTTTTGGCTGATTAACTCAACTCAACAGTTTACCCCAGGAAACAATGCTTAGACCAGTGTTTTCCAAAATGGTGGGTCAGGGACAACTGGTGTCACATCTTTTCACGTCATATCACTTCTCCATACTATGTCATGTATTTCCTGTGAATCTAGTAATGTTTTATTCTGCTCAGAGACATTTCTCTGCACTTGCATTATTTACCAAACAGTACTGATAAAGTAGCAGGTGGCCACTAGATTTCATAGTTCCTGCAATACTGCCACACTCTTATCCATTGTGCTGGTCAATTGTGTTTATTAAATAGATCACAACATTTCCTTTGCAACTTTGGGTAGAAAACCAAAAGATGTGGCTCATTATGAAAATAAATTGTCTTGTCACTCTTCACAATTCAAGTCAGTCCTCCTTGAAAGTAATTCAGTTTGTCTTCTTTAACCTCTTGCCTCTAGTTGGGACGCTTAAGGTCCCGGCTAGAGCTCTGGAAATGCAAATGTGCTACGCTAAATGCTAATAGTATTAGTTAAAACTCAAAAGTTCATTAAAATACACATGCAGGGAATCAAATTAAAGCTACACTGGCTTGTGAATCCAGGCAACAAGTCAGATTTTTTAAATGCTTTTCATGACAGCATGAGAGCTATTATCTGATAGCATGCACAATACACTACAACAGAAAAGCACAGCAGGGACGTAAACAAAATAATTAGCATTTCGGCGTTACAAACCGCACAATAAAATAGAAAACAGTCATTACCTTTCACCATCTTCTTTGTTGGCACTCCTAGATGTCCATAAACACTATTGGGTCTTTATTTCGATTAAATCGGGCCATATAAAGCCAAGATATCGTTATATGTAGACTGTGTGATAAACGAAAAAAACAGCGATTTCACAACGTAACGTCATTTTAAAATTCAAAAAAGTAGATTTATAAACTTTGCAAAACACTTCGAAATACGTTTGTAATGCTACTTTAGGTATTAGTAAACGTTAATAAACGATAAAAATCATCCGTAGGCTATGTAAATATCATTAGCTGTCGTCTTGGAAAAATTTCAGGAGAGAGCTCTTCCGGAATGATCTGGGCGGAGACCGGAGGTAAGTCGTGCCCCTCTTTCAAGTTCAACCAAGAATCAAAGAGGATTCAATTCACAAGACTCTAGACAACATGGGGATGCTGTGGGAGTTGAATGCTCGGTCTTATCTAAATTCGGCTCACTGTTAACAATTGCTTGAAGTGGCGCAAGGATATTTATTTCCATTTTCTGTGATCAGGTTTTCCAGCGCTTTCCGATGCGAACCACGTTATGTAATAGCCACAGTCGTGATTTAACCAGTTTTAAAAACGTCCGAGGGTTTCCTATCCACACATTCTAACCATATGAACGTACTATATTCCTGGCATGAGTAGCAGGGCGCTGAAATGTTGCGCGATTTTTAACAAAATGTTCAAAAAAGTAGAGGGTAGGAGCAACAGGTTAAACTTAATCACAACAATGGAGCCGGAGAAGAAGGCTGACGTTTTATGTGTCCCCACCGATTGTGTTTTTGTCAGTATCTTTACATTGTTTTGTAACTTATTTTTTTACTTACTTTGTACATAATGTTGCCGCTACCGTCTCTTATGACCTCAGGGCTGCGATTACTCACCACGGACTGGCAGAATAATTGTTTTCCTTTAACGAGTCTGATGAGCCTGACGCGAACAATATATTGCTTTCTCGGGAACAGGCCCACATCCCCGTGATTTGCGTGAAGAGGAGGCAGAGCAAAAGGGGCCAGAGGGTGGGCTGCCTTCTGAGAATTCGTAGGCAATCAAATAAACCACCACTTCCTTCCATTCTGCTAGCAAACGTGCAATCTTTTGAGAATAAATCATTGACCTAGGCGGAAGATTAAACTACCAACGGGACATTCAAATTATAATATGTTATGCTTCAAAGGTTGTGGCTGAACAGCAAAACTATCAACAAACAGCTGGCTGGTTATACGTGTAACGGCAGGACAGAACAGCGTCCTGGAAAGACAAAGGGAGGCGGACTACGTATTTTTTGTAAACAACAGCTGGTGCACGATATCTAAGGAAGTCTCAATGTTTTTCTCATCTGAGGTAGAGTATCTCATGATAAAGGAAGACCACACTATCTACCTAGAGAGTTTACATCTATATTCTTCGTAGTTGCCGATTTGCCACCACAAACCGATGTTGGCACTAAGACCAAGACGCAATGAGCTGTATACAGCCATGAACAAACAGGAAAATGGTCATCCAGAGGCCGCCTCTACTGGCCGGTGACGTTACGAGGGAAATCTTAAATCTGTTTACCTATTTCACACCAGCATGTTAAATGTGCAACCAGAGGGGGGACTCTGGACCACCTTTATCTACATACAGAGACACATAAAATGCTCTTCTTCACCCTCCATTTGGCAAATCTGACCATAATTTATCCTCCTTGACTCCTGCTTAAAAGCTCAAATTTAAGTAGGAAGCACCAGTGACTAGATCAATAAAAAAGTGGTCAGATGAAGCAGATACTAAGCTACAGTACTGTTTTGTTAGCACAGACTGGAATATGTTCCAGGATTCCCCCAATGGCATTGAGGAGTACACCCCATCAGTCATGGGCTTCATCAATAAGTGCCGTACGTACATACCCCAACCAGAAGCCATGGATTACAGGCAACATCCGCACTGAGCGAAAGGATAGAGCTGTTGCTTTCAAGAGCGACTGTAACCCGGAATCTTATAAGAAATCCTGCTATGCCCTCCGACAAAACCATCAAACAAGCAAAGCATCAATACAGGATCAAGATCGAACCTCGTACTCACAATCGGCTCTGACGCTTGTCGGATGTGGCAGGGCTTGCAAACCATTACAGACTACAAAGGGAAGCACAGGCGAGAGCTGCCCAGTGACACGAGCCTACCAGACGAGCTAAACTACTTCTATGCTCACTTCGATGCAAGTAACACTGAAACGTGCATGAGGGCACCAGGAGTTCCTTAGGACCGTGTGATCACGCTCTCCACAGTCGATGTGAGACCTTTAAACAGGTCAACATTCACAAGGCCACAGGGCCAGACGGATTACCAGGATGTGTACTGCGAGCATGCGCTGACCAACTGGCAAGTGTAATACCAACATGTTTTAAGCCTGCCTAAATGTCTACCGACCCACAGCACTTACGTCTGCAGCCATGAAGTGCTTTGAAATGCTGGTCCTGGCTCATATCAACACCATTATCATACTCCAATTTGCATACCACCCCAACAGATTCACAGATGATGCAATCGCTATTGCACTCCACACTGCCCTTTCCCACTCGGACAAAAGGAAC
>NW_027034307.1:0-7765 GCF_034236695.1 Oncorhynchus nerka | reverse complement strand
TTCACCACAACAACGCTGGTAGTAACCCTTCACCAGAAACAACGGTGCAGTAGTAATCCCTTCACCACAACAACGCGCAGTAGTAACCCTTCACCACAACAACGCTGCGTAGTAACCCCTTCACCACAACAATGCCGCAGTAGTAACCCCTTCACCACAAACAACGACTGCAGTAGTAACCCTCCACCACAACAACGCTGCAGTAGTAACTCCTTCACCACAACAACAACTGGCAGTAGAACCCTTCACGTACAACAACGCCTGTAGTAGTAACCCTTCACCACAACAACGTCTGCAGTAGTAACCCCTTCACCACAACAACGCGTGTAGTAGTAACCCCTTCACCACAACAACTCTGCAGTAGTAACCCCTTCACTCACAACAACGCTGCAGTAGTAACCCTTCACCACAACAACGCTGCAGTAGTAACCCTTCACCACAACAACGCTGCAGTAGTAACCTTCACCACAACAACGCTGCAGTAGTAACCCTTCACCACAACAACGCTGCAGTAGTAACCCTTCACCAGCAACAACTGCTGCAGTAGTAATCCTTCACCACAACAACGCTGCAGTAGTAACACCTTCACCACAACAACGCTGCAGTAGAACCCCTTCACCACAAACAACGCTGCAGTAATAACCCCTTCACCACAACAACGCTGCAGTAGTAACCCCTTCACCACAACAATGCTGCAGTAGTAACTCCCTTCACCACAACAACGCTGCAGTAGTAACCCCTTCACCACAACAACGCTGCAGTAGTAACCCCTTCACCACAACAACGCTGCAGTAGTAATCCCTTCACCACAACAACGCTGCAGTAGTAACCCCTTCACCACAACAACGGCTGCAGTAGTAACCCCTTCACCACAACAACGCTGTAGTAGTAACCCTTCACCACAACAACGCTGCAGTAGTAACCCTTCACCACAACAACGCTGCAGTAGTAACCCCTTCACCACAACAACGCTGCAGTAGTAACCCTTCACCACAACAACGCTGCAGTAGTAATCCCTTCACCACAACAACGCTGCAGTAGTAACCCCTTCACCACAACAACGCTGTAGTAGAACCCTTCACCACAACAATCCTGCTTCACCACAACAACGCTGCAGTAGTAACTCCCTTCACCACAACAACGCTGCAGTAGTAACACCTTCACCACAACAACGCTGTAGTAGTAACCCCTTCACCACAAACAACGCTGCAGTAGTAACCCCTTCACCACAACAACGCTGCAGTAGTAACCCCTTCACCACAACAACGCTGCAGTAGTAACCCCTTCACCAGAACAACGCTGCAGTAGTAATCCCTTCACCACAACAACGCTGCAGTAGTAACCCCTTCACCACAACAACGCTGCAGTAGTAACCCCTTCACCACAACAACGCTGCAGTAGTAACCCCTTCACCACAACAACGCTGTAGTAGTAACCCCTTCACCACAACAACGCTGCAGTAGTAACCCCTTCACCACAACAACGCTGTAGTAGTAACTCCTTCACCAGCAACAACGCTGCAGTAGTAATCCCTTCACCACAACAACGCTGCAGTAGTAACCCCTTCACCACAACAACGCTGCAGTAGAACCTCCTTCACCACAACAACGCTGCAGTAGTAACCCCTTCACCACAACAACGCCTGTAGTAGTAACCCCTTCACCACAACAACGCTGCAGTAGTAACCCCTTCACCACAACAACGCTGCAGTAGTAACCCTTCACCACAAACAACGCTGCAGTAGTAACCCCTTCACCAGAACAACGCTGCAGTAGTAACCCCTTCACCACAACAACGCTGCAGTAGTAACCCCTTCACCACAACAACGCTGCAGTAGTAACCCCTTCACCACAACAACGCTGCAGTAGTAACCCCTTCACCACAACAACGCTGCAGTAGTAACCCCTTCACCACAACAACGCTGTAGTAGTAACCCTTCACCACAACAACGCTGCAGTAGTAACCCCTTCACCACAACAACGCTGTAGTTGTAACGCCTTCACCACAACAACGCTGCAGTAGTAACCCCTTCACCACAACAACGCTGTAGTAGAACCCCTTCACCACAACAACGCTGCAGTAGTAACCCCTTCACCACAACAACGCTGCAGTAGTAACACCTTCACCACAACAACGCTGTAGTAGTAACCCTTTCACCACAACAACGCTGCAGTAGTAACCCCTTCACCACAACAACGCTGTAGTAGTAACCCTTCACCACAACAACGCTGCAGTAGTAACCCCTTCACCACAACAACGCTGCAGTAGTAACGCTTCACCACAACAACGCTGCAGTAGTAACACCTTCACCACAACAACGCTGCAGTAGTAACCCCTTCACCACAACAACGCTGCAGTAGTAACCCCTTCACCACAACAACGCTGCAGTAGTAACCCCTTCACCACAACAACGCTGCAGTAGTAACCCCTTCACCAGAACAACGGTGCAGTAGTAATCCCTTCACCACAACAACGCTGCAGTAGTAACCCCTTCACCACAACAACGCTGCAGTAGTAACCCCTTCACCACAACAACGCTGCAGTAGTAACCCCTTCACCACAACAACGCTGCAGTAGTAACCCCTTCACCACAACAACGCTGCAGTAGTAACCCCTTCACCACAACAACGCTGCAGTAGTAACCCCTTCACCACAACAACGCTGCAGTAGTAACCCCTTCACCACAACAACGCTGCAGTAGTAACCCCTTCACCACAACAACGCTGCAGTAGTAACCCCTTCACCACAACAACGCTGCAGTAGTAACCCCTTCACCACAACAACGCTGTAGTAGTAACCCTTCACCACAACAACGCTGCAGTAGTAACCCCTTCACCACAACAACGCTGCAGTAGTAACCCCTTCACCACAACAACGCTGCAGTAGTAATCCCTTCACCACAACAACGCTGCAGTAGTAACCCCTTCACCACAACAACGCTGCAGTAGTAACCCCTTCACCACAACAACGCTGCAGTAGTAACCCCTTCACCACAACAACGCTGCAGTAGTAACCCCTTCACCACAACAACGCTGTAGTAGAACCCCTTCACCACAACAACGCTGCAGTAGTAACCCCTTCACCACAACAACGCTGCAGTAGTAACCCTTCACCACAACAACGCTGCAGTAGTAACCCTTCACCACAACAACGCTGCAGTAGTAACCCTTCACCACAACAACGCTGTAGTAGTAACCCCTTCACCACAACAACGCTGCAGTAGTAACCCCTTCACCACAACAACGCTGCAGTAGTAACCCCTTCACCACAACAACGCTGCAGTAGTAACCCTTCACCACAACAACGCTGCAGTAGTAACCCTTCACCACAACAACGCTGCAGTAGTAACCCCTTCACCACAACAACGCTGCAGTAGTAACCCTTCACCACAACAACGCTGCAGTAGTAACCCCTTCACCACAACAACGCTGCAGTAGTAACCCCTTCACCACAACAACGCTGTAGTAGTAACCCCTTCACCACAACAACGCTGCAGTAGTAACCCCTTCACCACAACAACGCTGTAGTTGTAACGCCTTCACCACAACAACGCTGCAGTAGTAACCCCTTCACCACAACAACGCTGTAGTAGTAACGCCTTCACCACAACAACGCTGCAGTAGTAACCCCTTCACCACAACAACGCTGTAGTAGTAACCCCTTCACCACAACAACGCTGCAGTAGTAACCCCTTCACCACAACAACGCTGCAGTAGTAACCCCTTCACCACAACAACGCTGTAGTAGTAACCCCTTCACCACAACAACGCTGCAGTAGTAACCCTTCACCACAACAACGCTGCAGTAGTAACCCTTCACCACAACAACGCTGCAGTAGTAACCCCTTCACCACAACAACGCTGCAGTAGTAACCCCTTCACCACAACAACGCTGCAGTAGTAACCCCTTCACCACAACAACGCTGCAGTAGTAACCCTTCACCACAACAACGCTGCAGTAGTAACCCCTTCACCACAACAACGCTGCAGTAGTAACCCCTTCACCACAACAACGCTGCAGTAGTAACCCCTTCACCACAACAACGCTGCAGTAGTAACCCCTTCACCACAACAACGCTGTAGTAGTAACCCCTTCACCACAACAACGCTGCAGTAGTAACCCTTCACCACAACAACGCTGTAGTAGTAACCCTTCACCACAACAACGCTGCAGTAGTAACCCCTTCACCACAACAACGCTGCAGTAGTAACCCCTTCACCACAACAACGCTGTAGTAGTAACCCCTTCACCACAACAACGCTGCAGTAGTAACCCCTTCACCACAACAACGCTGTAGTAGTAACGCCTTCACCACAACAACGCTGCAGTAGTAACCCCTTCACCACAACAACGCTGTAGTAGTAACCCCTTCACCACAACAACGCTGCAGTAGTAACCCCTTCACCACAACAACGCTGTAGTAGTAACGCCTTCACCACAACAACGCTGCAGTAGTAACACCTTCACCACATGAAACGCTGTAGTAGAACCCCTTCACCACAACAACGCTGCAGTAGTAACCCCTTCACCACAACAACGCTGCAGTAGTAACCCCTTCACCAGAACAACGCTGCAGTAGTAACCCTTCACCACAACAACGCTGCAGTAGTAACCCTTCACCACAACAACGCTGCAGTAGTAACCCTTCACCACAACAACGCTGCAGTAGTAACCCTTCACCACAACAACGCTGCAGTAGTAACCCCTTCACCACAACAACGCTGCAGTAGTAACCCCTTCACCACAACAACGCTGCAGTAGTAACCCCTTTCACCACAACAACGCTGTAGTAGTAACCCCTGCAGCAGTAACACCTTCACCACAACAACGCTGTAGTAGAACCCCTTTCCACCACAACAACGCTGCAGTAGTAACCCCTTTCACCACAACAACGCTGTAGTAGTAACCCCACCACAACAACGCTGCAGTAGTAACACCTTCACCACAACAACGCTCTCACCACAACAACGCCGGGGTAGTAACCCTTCACCACAACAACGCTGCAGTAGTAACCCTTCACCACAACAACGCGGTAGTAACCCTTCACCACAACAACGCTGTAGTAGTGCACCCCTTCACCACAACAACGCTGCAGTAGTAACCCTTCACCACAACAACGCTGTAGTTGTAACGCCTTCACCACAACAACGCTGCAGTAGTAACCTTCACCACAACAACGCTGCAGTTGTAACGCCTTCACCACAACAACGCTGCAGTAGTAACCCTTCACCACAACAACGCTGTAGTAGAACCCTTCACTCACAACAACGCTGCAGTAGTAACCCCTTCACCACAACAACGCTGCAGTAGTAACCCCTTCACCACAACAACGCTGTAGTAGTAACCCCTTCACCACAACAACGCTGCAGTAGTAACCCCTTCACCAGAACAACGGTGCAGTAGTAATCCCTTCACCACAACAACGCTGCAGTAGTAACCCCTTCACCACAACAACGCTGCAGTAGTAACCCCATTCACCACAACAACGCTGCATTAGTAACCCCTTCACCACAACAACGCTGTAGTAGTAACGCCTTCACCACAACAACGCTGCAGTAGTAACACCTTCACCACAACAACGCTGTAGTAGAACCCCTTCACCACAACAACGCTGCAGTAATCACCCCTTCACCACAACAACGCTGCAGTAGTAACCCCTTCACCACAACAACGCTGTAGTAGAACCCCTTAACCACAACAACACTGAAGTAGTAACCCCTTCATCACAACAACGCTTTAGTAGTAACCCCTTCACCACAACAACGCTGCATTAGTAACCCCTTCACCACAACAACGCTGTAGTAGTAACCCCTTCACCACAACAACGCTGCAGTAGTAACCCCTTCACCAGAACAACGGTGGTAGTGAAACCTCCGACCACAACACGCTGCAGTAGTAACCTCCTTCACCACAACAACGCTGCAGTAGTAACCCCATTCACCACAACAACGCTGCATTAGTAACCCCTTCACCACAACAACGCTGTAGTAGTAACGCCTTCACCACAACAACGCTGCAGTAGTAACCCATTCACCACAACAACGCTGGGTGCAACCCTTTCACCAAACAAACGCTGTAGTAACCCTTCACCACAACAACGCTGCAGTAGTAACCCTTCAATGCCAACAACGCTGCAGTAGTAACCCTTCACCACAACAACACTGTAGTAGTAACCCTTCACTACAACAACGCTGCAGTAGTAACCGCTCACCACAAAAACGCTGCAGTAGTAACCCCTTCACCAGAACAACGCTGTAGGAACCCTTCACCACAACAACGCTGCAGTAGTAACCCTTCACCACAACAACGCTGCAGTAGTAACCCTTCACCACAACAACGCTGCAGTAGTAACCCTTCACCACAACAACGCTGCAGTAGTAATCCCTTCACCACAACAACGCTGCAGTAGTAACCCTTCACCACAACAACGCTGCAGTAGCAACCCCTTCACCACAAACACGCTGCAGTAATAACCCTTTCACCACAACAACGGTGCAGTAGTAACCCCTTCACCACAACAACGCTGTAGTAGTAACCCTTCACCACAACAACGCTGCAGTAGTAACCCCTTCACCACAACAACGCTGCAGTAGTAACCCCTTCCACCACAACAACGCTGCAGTAGTAACCCTTCACCACAACAACGCTGCAGTAGTAACTCCCTTCACCACAACAACGTCTGCAGTAGTAACCCCTTCACCACAACAACGCTGCAGTAGTAACCCCTTCACCACAACAACGCTGTAGTAGTAACCCTTCACCACAACAACGCTGCAGTAGTAACCCCTTCACCACAACAACGCTGCAGTAGTAACCCCTTCACCACAACAACGCTGCAGTAGTAACCCTTCACCACAACAACGCTGCAGTAGTAACCCCTTCACCACAACAACGCTGCAGTAGTAACCCTTCACCACAACAACGCTGCAGTAGTAACCCCTTCACCACAACAACGCTGCAGTAGTAACCCCTTCACCACAACAACGCTGCAGTAGTAACCCCTTCACCACAACAACGCTGTAGTAGTAACCCTTCACCACAACAACGCTGCAGTAGTAACCCCTTCACCACAACAACGCTGTAGTAGTAACGCTTTCACCACAACAACGGTGCAGTAGTAACCCTTCACCACAACAACGCTGCAGTAGTAACCCCTTCACCACAACAACGCTGCAGTAGTAACCCCTTCACCACAACAACGCTGCAGTAGTAACCCCTTCACCACAACAACGCTGCAGTAGTAACCCTTCACCACAACAACGCTGCAGTAGTAACCCCTTCACCACAACAACGCTGTAGTAGCAAACCCTTAACCACAACAACGCTGCAGTAGTAACCCCTTCATCACAACAACGCTGTAGTAGTAACCCCTTCACCACAACAACGCTGCAGTAGTAACCCCTTCACCACAACAACGCTGTAGTAGTAACTCCTTCACCACAAACAACGCTGCAGTAGTAACCCCTTCACCACAACAACGCTGCAGTAGTAACCCCTTCACCAGAACAACGCTGCAGTAGTAACCCCTTCACCACAACAACGCTGCAGTAGTAATCCCTTCACCACAACAACGCTGTAGTAGTAACCTTCACTCACAACAACGCTGCAGTAGTAACCCTTCACCACAACAACGCTGCAGTAGTAACCCCTTCACCACAACAACGCTGCAGTAGTAACCCTTCACCACAACAACGCTGTAGTAGTAACCCTTCACCACAAACAACGCTGCAGTAGTAACCCCACCAGAACAACGGTGCAGTAGCAA
>NW_027034306.1:0-7763 GCF_034236695.1 Oncorhynchus nerka | reverse complement strand
TAGGTCAGTTAGTAGAGACATGGCCCCAGGGCCTCTGTAGGTCAGTTAGTAGAACATGGTCCTCTATAGGTCAGTTAGTAGAACATGGCCCCAGGGCCTCTATAGGTCAGTTAGTAGAACATGGCCCCAGGGCCTCTATAGGTCAGTTAGTAGAACATGGCCCCAGGGCCTCTATAGGTCAGTTAGTAGAACATGGCCCCAGGGCCTCTATAGGTCAGTTAGTAGAACATGGCCCCAGGGCCTCTATAGGTCAGTTAGTAGAACATGGCCCCAGGGCCTCTATAGGTCAGTTAGTAGAACATGGTCCTCTGTAGGTCAGTTAGTAGAACATGGTCCTCTGTAGGTCAGTTAGTAGAACATGGTCCTCTGTAGGTCAGTTAGTAGAACATGGCCCCAGGGCCTCTATAGGTCAGTTAGTAGAACATGGCCCCAGGGCCTCTATAGGTCAGTTAGTAGAACATGGCCCTCTGTAGTCAGAGTAGAACAGCCTCTATAGGTCAGTTAGTAGAACATGGTCCCTCGTAGAGACATGGTCCTCTATAGGTCAGTTAGTAGAACATGGTCCTCTGTAGTTCAGTTAGTAGAACATGGTCCTCTGTAGTTCAGTTAGTAGAACATGGTCCTCTGTAGTTCAGTTAGTAGAACATGGTCCTCTGTAGGTCAGTTAGTAGAACACGGTCCTCTGTAGGTCAGTTAGTAGAACATGGCTTTTACAGTATAGTGGTTTGATTCCCGGGACCACCCTTATGTAAAATGTACGGATAACTTTAAGTTGCTTTGGATTAAAGCTTCTGTTAAATGGTATTTATTATTATATTTAAATTAACTCTCCGTTTCCACTGCTCTCTCTCGCTCTCTCTTTCAGAACGTGATGTTCCCTGGTGCTGGAGACGAGGGCATCTTGGAGTACAAGTCTGTCATCTACTACCAGATCAAACAGCCACGCTGGTTTGAAACCATCAAGGTGGGTCTGTCTTATATCCTTGTGTTTTGTGTGTGTGTGTGTTCATGTACATGTGTGTACTTTAATTTGAGATGCATTGAGTTTCATTTATCTGTCTGTCTCCTGTCTAACTGTTGAACCTCAAGGTTGCCATCCCCATTGAAGACGTGAACCGAAGTCACCTGCGATTCACCTTCCGCCACCGATCATCTCAAGAATGTAAGTACCAATGTGAATGTTCTGAAGGTATTTTCTGACCCTATTTAACTGAGAGAGTGGATGACAGTGGGGAAAGATGGATAGGGGATGACAGTGGGGAAAGATTGAGAGGATGACAGTGGGGAAAGATGGAGAGAGGATGACAGTGGGGAAAGATGGAGAGAGGATGACAGTGGGGAAAGATGGATAGGGGATGACAGTGGGGAAAGATTGAGAGGATGACAGTGGGGAAAGATGGATAGGGGATGACAGTGGGGAAAGATGGATAGGGGATGACAGTGGGGAAAGATGGATAGGGGATGACAGTGGGGAAAGATGGAAGAGGATGACAGTAGGGAAAGATGGATAGGGGATGACCGTGGGGAAAGATGGAGAGAGGATGACAGTAGGGAAAGATGGATAGGGGATGACCGTGGGGAAAGATGGATAGGGGATGACCGTGGGGAAAGATGGATAGGGGATGACAGTGGGGAAAGATGGATAGAGGATGACAGTGGGGAAAGATGGAGAGAGGATGACAGTGGGGAAAGATGGAGAGAGGATGACAGTGGGGAACGATGGAGAGAGGATGACAGTGGGGAAAGATGGAGAGAGGATGACAGTGGGGAAAGATGGAGAGAGGATGACAGTGGGGAAAGATGGAGAGAGGATGACAGTGGGGAAAGATGGAGAGGGGATGACAGTGGGGAAAGATGGAGAGAGGATGACAGTGGGAAAGATGGAGAGGGGATGACAGTGGGGGAAGATGGAGAGGGGATGACAGTGGGGAAAGATGGAGAGAGGAGGACAGTGGGGAAAGATGGAGAGAGGGTGACAGTGGGGAAAGATGGAGGTAACTTAGATCACTAGGCCACGAGCACAAATTTAAATTCATGGACCACTAGACCACCCTAGGCCATGAGCACAAATATAAATTCATAATTTAGACCACTAGGTTACGAGCCTAAATTTAAATTCATACAATTATTCAGACAATGAATTCATAAATACTAAGCAATTGGCTCCTAACCTGTCCCCAGTCGTCCAAGTCAAGCAGACTGGGTCCTGACCCTACATCCTGGCACTCATAGGGAACAGGAGGCCATTTAGGACACGAGCCCTGGTCATAACAATTACTATACAGTTCACCCTGTGTCACTTTAATTGTGGAATGAAATTCCCCTACATAGATGAGATTCATGTTATTCTGTTGGAATGGCTGTCGTTGGGTCCCGCGCTGGCTGTCGTTGGGGCCCGCGCTGGCTGTCGGTGGGGCCAAGGCTGGCTGTCGGTGGGTCCGCGCTGGCTGTCGGTGGGAGTCCGCTGGCTGCGGTGGGGTCCGGGCTGGCTGGTCGGTGGGGCCTCGGGCGCTGGCTAGTCGGTGGGGCCGTGCTGGCTGTCGGTGGGGCCCGTGCTGGCTGTGTCGGTGGGGCCCGCGCTGGCTAGTCGGGTGGGGCCGCGCTGGCTGTCGGTGGGGCCCGCGCATGGCTGTCGGTGGGCCGCACGCTGTCGGTGGGCCCGCGCTGTCGGTGGGCCTACTTCAGTGGGCCCGAGCTGGGAGAATTGCACTCTAACTGCTCATTTGTATGTTGGGAACGGCGTCCGCCTGGCTGAAGGGACTCCATTCTAAATGTATGTATTTATTTTGGTTAGTGTTTTTAATGTTTATGGGTGTGGAACAGGGCTGAGGAAGCCTGTCCTGGCAGCCTTGTTGCTCCATCTGCTCGCCTCATGGTGTATTATCGGTTAGTCCAGCCAAGAGGAGCTGGGAGAGGCGGCCGTATGCAAAACGATCAATTAGCAGGTCCAGACAGCCTGGAATGAGGGTTGTCTGTTTGAAACGTGCTGTATTTAGGCTGAAGCTATCCGTCCTCTCATTCAGCATTGACACACACACACACACTGTTGTGGGCTTCAGCAAAGACTAATCCTCTAGCACGGTTTACTTCTCATACACTTAGCCAGCCAGTCGGTCAGTCACTCAGTCACTCAGCTCAGTCACTCACTCAGTCACTCACCCAGTCACTCAGCCAGTCACTCAGCCAGCCAGTCACTCAGCCAGCTAGCCAGCCAGTCAGTCAGCCAGCCAGTCAGTCAGTCACTCAGCCAGTCAGTCAGTCACTCAGTCAGTCACTCAGCCAGTCACTCAGCCAGTCAGTCAGCCAGTCACTCAGCCAGCCAGCCAGTCAGCCAGCCAGCCAGTCACTCAGCCAGCCAGTCAGTCAGCCAGCCAGTCAGTCACTCAGCCAGTCAGTCAGTCACTCAGTCAGTCACTCAGCCAGTCACTCAGCCAGTCAGTCAGCCAGTCACTCAGCCAGCCAGTCAGTCAGCCACTCAGCCATGGTCAGTCTCGGTCGGTCGCATAGCCGGCTGATCACTCAGTCCAGTCAGCCAGTCGTCAACCAGCCAGCGATCAGCCAGCTGATCGGTCACTCAGCCAGCAGTCAGTCAGTGTTGATCCGCTCAACCAGTCATCACTCAGCAGCCAGTCAGTCAGTCCAACCAGTCCTCAGCCAGCTGGCCAGCCAGTCCCTCAACCAGCTTCAGCAGCCAGTCCTCCGTAGCAGCCAGTCAGTCAGTGCTCAGCGAGTCAGTCAGTCCTCAGTCAGTCCGCTCAGCCAATCACTCAGCCAGATCAGTCCAGCCAGTATAATGACCAGTCAATGGCGACCGGTCAGTCCGCTCGGCCAGCCGGTCGGTCACTCAGCCAGCCACTCAGCCAGCAGTCAGTCAGTAACTCAGCCCAGCCAGCCAGTCATTCACTGGCCAGCCAGTCGGTCACTCAGCCAGCCAGCCAGCCACTCAGCCTGCCAGTCAGTCACTCAGCTAGCCAGTCAGGCTGTGTCCCTGCCCAGTCAGTCACTCAGCCAGCCAGTCAGTCACTCAGCCAACCGGTCAGTCACTCAGCCAACCGGTCAGGCTGTGCCCCTGCCAGTCACTCAGCCAGCCAGCCAGCCACTCAGCCAGCCAGTCAGTCCTCAGCCAGTCAGTCAGTCACTCAGCCAGCCAGTCAGGCTGTGCCCTGCCCAGTCAGTCACTCAGCCAGTCAGTCCGCTCAGCCAGCCAGTCAGTCACTCAGCCAGCCAGTCAGTCACTCAGCCAGCCAGCCAGCCAGTCAGTCACTCAGCCAGCCAGCCAGGCTCAGTCAGTCAGTCAGTAACTCAGCCAGCCAGCCAGTCATTCACTCAGCCAGCCAGTCAGTCAACTCAGCCAGCCAGCCAGTCATTCAGCCAGCCACTCAGCCAGCCAGTCAGTCACTCAGCCAGCCAGTCAGGCTGTGCCCTCCCAGCCAGCCAGCCAGCTCAGCCACTCAGCCAGCCAGTCAGTCTCAGCCAGCCAGTCAGGCTGTGTCCCTGCCCAGTCAGTCACTCAGCCAGCCAGTCAGTCACTCAGCCAGCCAGTCAGGCTGTCCCTGCCCAGTCAGTCACTCCAGCCAGCCAGTCACTCACTCAGCCAACCAGTCAGGCTGTGCCCTGCCCAGTCACTCCCAGCCAGCCAGTCACTCAATAGCCAGTCAGTCACTCAGCCAGCCAGTCAGTCACTCAGCCAGCCAGTCAGGCTGTGCCCCTGCAATCCGTGAAATCCATAGATTAGGGTCTAATGAATTCATTTAATTGGACAATTTTCCTTCTTACCAGAACTGTAATTCAGTCAATCCTATAAATTGTTGCAAGTGCGTTTTTAAATAATTTTCCTTCAGTATAGTTACTTGCCTTGTCTTTCTGGCTCAGGTTGGATGATTACCTACCTGAGGCATGTTTGATGTCTGATGTTTCCATCCTGCCTATTCTTACTGTTGAGGTATCATTCATTGTATGGGAAGGTATGGAGGAGAGAAGTACATTTCAAGGAGTTCATTCTAGGTCGGTGAACAGCTGAGATGTACAGGTTTCTAAGACAAGATAATGCGACTCCTTTGTTTTAATCTGTGACCTGTATTTGAAGGTGTCTGATGAAGTCATTGCGTGAATCCACTCCTCTCTGATTCTGCGCGCATACCGTGATCCTCTTTCTATCTTTCTGTTGGTTGTCTTCCCGGTCCGTGACTTGGGGTTATTCACCGCGCCAGGCTACGGGCAGAAAACCAATAAGTTGATTTATACAGATTGAATGCACCAGATGCTCCCGGTGAATCACGTTCCTGAACGTCACGTAAATTTGAGCTTGTTGATCTGTGATGGTGATGTATTCGGTCCCATCCGGACACAGCCGTTACTCTCCTCTCGGTTTATATAGGACCCACACGGAGGCTGCTTCACAAATACTGTTCTATTGTCTATGTGTTACCCTCAGGGTCTGGTCTGAATATACAGTGTGCTGACATCATTCTCCCTGAGGGATAGTGTAGCGAAGATGTAGCGAGAATACACTCTGAATATACAGTGTGCTGACATCATTCTCCTGGGGGATAGTGTAAGCGAAGATGTAGCGAGAATACACTCTGAATATACAGTGTGCTGACATCATTCTCCCTGAGGGATAGTGTAGCGAAGATGTAGCGAGAATACACTCTGAATATACAGTGTGCTGACATCATTCTCCCTGGGGGATAGTGTAGCGAAGATGTAGCGAGAATACACTCTGAATATACAGTGTGCTGACATCATTCCCCCTGGGGGATAGTGTAGCGATGATGGAGAGAGAATACACTCTGCCATATGGACTGGATACAACACAGTTATTGCAGTTCAGATTATTGGACTCCTAGGTGTCCTGAATGAGGATGGGATTGTGTATGATTCATATGTGTTGTGTTCTGGTTGTCTGGTTCAGTGGGCGGGCCTCTAACTGGTTGTCTGGTTCAGTGGGCCTGGGCTCTAACTGGTTGTCTGGTTCAGTGGGCGGGGCTCTAACTGGTTGTCTGGTTCAGTGGGCGGGGCTCTAACTGGTTGTATCCTTTCCTCCCCCTGCAGCCAAAGACAAATCGGAGAAGATATTCGCCCTGTCGTTTGTGAAGCTGATGAGGTACGATGGGACGACCCTGAGGGACGGAGAGCACGATCTCATCGTATACAAGGTATGTAATATACAGGGTAGGTAATATAACACCACCTCATCGTATACAGGGTAGGTAATATAACACCACCTCATCGTATACAGGGTAGGTAATATAACACCACCTCATCGTACACAGGTAATATAACTCCACCTCATCGTATACAGGGTAGGTAATATAACACCACCTCATCGTATTCAGGATAGGTAATATAACACCACCTCATCGTATTCAGGATAGGTAATATAACACCACCTCATCGTATTCAGGGTAGGTAATATAACACCACCTCATCGTATACAGGGTAGGTAATATAACACCACCTCATCGTACACAGGTAATATAACACCACCTCATCGTATACAGGGTAGGTAATATAACACCACCTCATCGTATTCAGGATAGGTAATATAACACCACCTCATCGTATTCAGGATAGGTAATATAACACCACCTCATCGTATACAGGGTAGGTAATATAACACCACCTCATCGTATTCAGGATAGGTAATATAACACCACCTCATCGTATTCAGGATAGGTAATATAACACCACCTCATCGTATACAGGGTAGGTAATATAACACCACCTCATCGTATTCAGGATAGGTAATATAACACCACCTCATCGTATACAGGGTAGGTAATATAACACCACCTCATCGTACACAGGTAATATAACACCACCTCATCGTATACAGGGTAGGTAATATAACACCACCTCATCGTATTCAGGATAGGTAATATAACACCACCTCATCGTATTCAGGATAGGTAATATAACACCACCTCATCGTATTCAGGGTAGGTAATATAACACCACCTCATCGTATTCAGGATAGGTAATATAACACCACCTCATCGTATTCAGTATAGGTAATATAACACCACCTCATCGTATACAGGGTAGGTAATATACCACCACCTCATCGTATACAGGTAATATAACTCCACCTCATCGTATACAGGGTAGGTAATATAACACCACCTCATCATATACAGGGTAGGTAATATAACACCACCTCATCGTATTCAGGGTAGGTCATATAACACCACCTCATCGTATTCAGGTAATATAACACCACCTCATCGTATACAGGGTAGGTAATATAACACCACCTCATCGTATACAGGGTAGGTAATATAACACCACCTCATCGTATTCAGGTAATATAACACCACCTCATCGTATACAGGTAATATATCACCACCTCATCGTATTCAGGGTAATATAACACCACCTCATCGTATTCAGGGTAGGCAATATAACAGCAACTCATCGTATTCAGGTAAGTAATATAACACCACCTCATCGTATTCAGGTAATATAACACCACCTTATCGTATTCAGGTAATATAACACCACCTCATCGTATACAGGTAGGTAATATAACACCACCTCATCGTATACAGGGTAGGTAATATAACACCACCCTCATCGTATTCAGGGTAATATAGCACCACCTCATCGTATAACACCACCTCATCGATATTCAGGGTAGAGTAATATAACACCTCATCGTATACAGTGGTAATATAACACCACCTCATCGTATTCAGGGTAGGTAATATAACACCACCTCATCGTATACAGGGTAGGTAAAATAACACCACCTCATCGTATTC
>NW_027034305.1:0-7760 GCF_034236695.1 Oncorhynchus nerka | reverse complement strand
CATTTACATTTACATTTAAGTCATTTAGCAGACACTCTAATCCAGAGCGAATTACAAATTGGTGCTTTCACCTTATGACATCCAGTGGAACAGCCACTTTACAATAGTTTCCCTACCACTAATAGTTTCTCCCTACCACTGAGGAAGTACAGTTCCCGCTCAGCCCAGTCAAAACTGTTCGCTGCTCTGGCCCCCCAATGGTGGAACAAACTCCCTCACGATGCCAGGACAGCGGAGTCAATCACCACCTTCCGGAGACACCTGAAACCCCACCTCTTTAAGGAATACCTAGGATAGATAAGTAATCCCTCTCACCCCCCCTTAAAAGATTTAGATGCACTACTGTTCCACTGGATGTCATAAGGTGAATGCACCAATTTGTAAGTCGCTCTGGATAAGAGCGTCTGCTAAATGACTTAAATGTAATGTAAATGTTTCATCAAGAAGGTGCACATACCCAGAATAAAAGGCCTTGATAAAGGGTCTGAATTTGAATGAAACCAGTTCATTTAGTAAATCGAGCCTGCTGTGATTTGATTTTTTATTCTCCAAGACATAGACCTAATGCCTGCGCCTTGTGTAAAAAAAAAATTGTATTAGTTATTACTTATCCACTATAACAACAGGTTCAAGCGTAACCAGATAAACTTGATTTGAACATAAAACTACTTTCAATGCCCACTAATCCCGTGTCCCTGTCACTAGAGTAGTGACTTCAACTAGCTTTGGCTCATCTATCGGAAAGGAATGGTACCTACACTGGAAGGCTAGTTGGCAGAGTCAAAGGAGACTTTAATAATATACCATTTAGCAGACACTTTTATCCAAAGTGAACTGGGTTATATGGTAGTGGAAACAGATCATAGAAACATGGTCAGTCTTTGCATCTGTATCTCTGTCTATGAATTTGAGAGTGGTTACATTTTCCAGCCCCGTCCCTCAGATTTTTACAGAAGACCAGGGAGACACTTTGTTATTGGTTCTACTGCTGATTGGCACTTTAAGAAGTTCAGATGCAGATTAAAAACACACCAAAATTTGTTAGAGATACAATAAAAAATGTCCCATCACTCAGTTACTGAATACACAGCATCCAGCACAACAATCAATCAAATATATTTTTTACAAAAGCATCAAAATTACATCAAAATAATAACCACAGTGGTTATAGAAAGTGCAACAGTTCAACACCTCAGGAGCAAATGTCCGTTGTCTTTTCATAGCTGAGCATTAATAGGTTGAGAGAGATAGTCGAAACAGCAAAACCGGGACACGGTAGCATATCCGTTGAAACGGGTTAAAAAACATTGGAAAAGCAATTCCACTCGGATTCCCTTTATGGGAGGGTGTATCTTTGAATTTGCTGTTGAATGGCCTGCTCCTTCTCCATTTTCAGAGCACCACCCCGCTCCCCCAAGGTGATCGATAGTGTAACTCGGCTCGCACTGTGATTGTGATTCTGAGCTCTCGGGTTCATTCAGCGAGTTCTGGTCTCACTCTCCGTCAGCTCCACCTGTGGCGTATAGGGGCAGGACTCAGTTGTATACTGATGGTTGTGAGCGCAATCTAGCTGGGCCCGGAGTTCTTTAGTGATGGTCCCTGTGGACCTCTTCTCCACCGCAGCACAGGAGCACTCTGGAACCCAGGGGTCAGTTTGTCATGCTGTACTAACCGCTCTTTAGTGATGGTCCCTGTGGACCTCTTCTCCACCACAGCACAGGAGCACTCTGGCACCCAGGGGTCAGTTTGTCATGCTGTCCTAACCGCTCTTTAGTGATGGTCCCTGTGGACCTCTTCTCCACCGCAGCACAGGAGCACTCTGGAACCCAGGGGTCAGTTTGTCATGCTGTACTAACCGCTCTTTAGTGATGGTCCCTGTGGACCTCTTCTCCACCGCAGCACAGGAGCACTCTGGAACCCAGGGGTCAGTTTGGCATGCTGTACTAACCGCTCTTTAGTGATGGTCCCTGTGGACCTCTTCTCCACCGCAGCACAGGAGCACTCTGGAACCCAGGGGTCAGTTTGTCATGCTGTACTAACCGCTCTTTAGTGATGGTCCCTGTGGACCTCTTCTCCACCGCAGCACAGGAGCACTCTGGAACCCAGGGGTCAGTGTGTCATGCTGTACTAACCGCTCTTTAGTGATGGTCCCTGTGGACCTCTTCTCCACCGCAGCACAGGAGCACTCTGGAACCCGGGGTCAGTGTGGCATGCTGTACTAACCGCTCTTTAGTGATGGTCCCTGTGGACCTCTTCTCCACCGCAGCACAGGAGCACTCTGGAACCCAGGGGTCAGTTTGTCATGCTGTACTAACCGCTCTTTAGTGATGGTCCCTGTGGACCTCTTCTCCACCGCAGCACAGGGGCACTCTGGAACCCAGGGGTCAGTGTGGCATGCTGTACTAACCGCTCTTTAGTGATGGTCCCTGTGGACCTCTTCTCCACCGCAGCACAGGAGCACTCTGGAACCCAGGGGTCAGTGTGTCATGCTGTACTAACCGCTCTTTCCGGTTGGTAGAAAACAATTAAGGCATCTTACACAAAACACTTCAGACGCAATTGACTAGTTTACCTTCGACTAGAGTCGCAACAAAGTTGTCCAGTGTCTTAAAGCTAAACCTCGTCAACATCAGTCATGGTCGGTTACCGTTACCTCAGGCTCCATTGCTTTGACTCGCGTCACCTCCGTTCAGTCGTTTTTGCTTGACTCAAGTCGATGATGGTCGGTCAGTCGGTAACCCCTACACCATAACCCTCAATGTAAAATGGAGGCACAAGCCGAGGGCGTCAACATAGGCCTATGACTCCTTGCCATTCGGAAACTCCCGGTTACTGCATTTAAAGTGCCCTGCATTGCGAAGTCTACCAACGTAAAGTTATTTTTGCAGATCCTGCAAGCTCGAGCTGGCACGTCCTTCCTCTTCGGGACATGGAGACACTTCTTCAAAAGTTGGGCAGCTGATGGTAGCTTACCGAGGGATTTTGTAGGAGACAAATTAATATATTAAAATATGGCAGAAACAAAAACTGTGTCAGTGTTTTGATTAGATGAAGATATTGTGAGTAATCATCAATTTTTGTTTAGTTTTGGATTACGCTGTCTTTAATTTTCAGGAGAGCTGATTGGTGAGGACTACCTGCTCATGCAGACTGGGAAGGCCATGCAGAACATGGACCCTGACTTGGAGACTGATTTTTGAGGCAATAGTACCCCATAGTTGGTTGTCTTCTAAATGACTTCTTCACCACTGACTTCTCTGCTGCCATGCCCGCCCAGGCTACTCCAACTACAATCTTCCGTCCCACTGGGCACACACTGGTTGTATTTCTGTCTGTAATAAAGCCGTTCTGATTGGCTGGGCCTGGCTCCCCAGTGGGTGGGCCTATGCCCTCTGAATGGCTAGCCATATAGCCCTAGCGACTGTAGTCAGACAGGTTACTGCTCTAACACCTAGCCATAGCCCTGGAGACTGTAGTCAGCCAGGTTACTGCTCTCACCACTGGGGCCGTAGCACTGAGACCAGCTTCAGCCAGGTTTACCATGATCCACTCTGCTCAGCTGTAGCCCTGGAGACTAGTCAGCCAGGTTACTGCTCTCACCACTAGCCATAGCCCTGGAGACTAGTCAGCCAGGTTACTGCTCTCACCACTAGCCGTAGCCCTGGAGACTAGTCAGCCAGGATACTGATCTAACCACTAGCCATAGCCCTGGAGACTGTAGTCAGCCAAGTTACTGCTCACCACTAGCTGTAGCCCTGGAGACTGTAGTCAGCCAGGTTACTAATCTAACCACTAGCCGTAGCCCTGGAGACTGGTCAGCCAGGTTACTGCTCTCACCACTAGTCGTAGCCCTGGAGACTGTAGTCAGCCAGGTTACTAATCTAACCACTAGCCGTAGCCCTGGAGACTAGTCAGCCAGGTTACTGATCTCAGCACCAGGCTCGCTCCACCAGACCTGTCTTGTTAATTACACAGCAAAATGTCATGTCCAGGCAAACTGGCAGAAAAGAGTTGGACTTGGTTCAGTGCAACAGCTCACCGACTTAAAGAGTTGTATATAGGATGGACTGAGGACAGGTTACTGGTGAGTCATAATTAAGTGTTGTATATAGGATGGACTGAGGACAGGTTACTGGTGAGGCCTAATTAAGTGTTGTATATAGGATGGACTGAGGACAGGTTACTGGTGAGGCATAATTAAGTGTTGTATATAGGATGGACAGGTTACTGGTGAGGCATAATTAAGTGTTGTATATAGGATGGACTGAGGACAGGTTACTGGTGAGGCATAATTAAGTGTTGTATATAGGATGGACTGAGGACAGGTTACTGATGAGGCATAATTAAGTGTTGTATATAGGATGGACTGAGGACAGGTTACTGGTGAGGCATAATTAAGTGTTGTATATAGGATGGACAGGTTACTGGTAAGGCATAATTAAGTGTTGTATATAGGATGGACTGAGGACAGGTTACTGGTGAGGCATAATTAAGTGTTGTATATAGGATGGACTGAGGACAGGTTACTGGTGAGGCATAATTAAGTGTTGTATATAGGATGGACTGAGGACAGGTTACTGGTGAGGCATAATTAAGTGTTGTGTATATAGGATGTACGGAGGACAGGTTACTGGTGAGGCATAATTAAGTGTTGTATATAGGATGGACTGAGGACAGGTTACTTGGTGAGGCATAATTAAGTGTTGTATATAGGATGGACTGAGGACAGGTTACTGGTGAGGCATAATTAAGTGTTGTATATAGGATGGACTGAGGACAGGTTACTGGTGAGGCATAATTAAGTGTTGTGTATATAGGATGTAAGGAGGACAGGTTACTGGTGAGGCATGAAAACAGAGGCATAATTAGTGTTGTATATAGGATGGACTGAGGACAGGTTACTTGGTGAAGAGGACAGTAATTAGGCAGTGTTGTATATAGGATATTGGGGACAGTGAGGACAGGTTACTGGTATGGCATAATTAAATAATAAGTTGTATATAGAGATGGACTGAGGACAGGTTACTGGTGAGGACTGAGGACAGTTTTGTATAATTAGGAAGTGGACTGAGGACAGGTTACTGGTGAGGCATAATTAGTGTTGTATATAGGATGGACTGGGGACAGGTTACTGGTGAGCATAATTAAGTGTTGTATATAGGATGGACTGAGGACAGGTTACTGGTGAGGCATAATTAAGTGTTGTATATAGGATGGACTGAGGACAGGTTGCACTGGGAGGCATAATTAAGTGTTGTATATAGGATGGACTGAGGACAGGTTACTGGTGAGGCATAATTAAGTGTTGTATATAGGATGGACTGAGGACAGGTTACTGGTGAGGCATAATTAAGTGTTGTATATAGGATGGACTGAGGACAGGTTACTGAAGTGAGGATGGACTGAGGACAGGTAATAATTAAGTGTTGTATATAGGATGGACTGGGGACAGGTTACTGGTGAGCATAATTAAGTGTTGTATATAGGATGGACTGAGGACAGGTTACTGGTGAGGCATAATTAAGTGTTGTATATAGGATGGACTGAGGACAGGTTACTGGGAGGCATAATTAAGTGTTGTATATAGGATGGACTGAGGACAGGTTACTGGTGAGGCATAATTAAGTGTTGTATATAGGATGGACTGAGACAGTTACTGGTGAGGCATAATTAAGTGTTGTATATAGGATGGACTGAGGACAGGTTACTGGTGAGGCATAATTAAGTGTTGTATATAGGATGGACTGAGGACAGGTTACTGGTGAGGCATAATTAAGTGTTGTATATAGGATGGACTGAGGACAGGTTACTGGTGAGGCATAATTAAGTGTTGTATATAGGATGGACTGAGGACAGGTTACTGGTGAGGCATAATTAAGTGTTGTATATAGGATGGACTGAGGACAGGTTACTGGTGAGGCATAATTAAGTGTTGTATATAGGATGGACTGAGGACAGGTTACTGGTGAGGCATAATTAAGTGTTGTATATAGGATGGACTGAGGACAGGTTACTGGTGAGGCATAATTAAGTGTTGTATATAGGATGGACTGAGGACAGGTTACTGGTGAGGCATAATTAAGTGTTGTATATAGGATGGACTGAGGACAGGTTACTGGTGAGGCATAATTAAGTGTTGTATATAGGATGGACTGAGGACAGGTTACTGGTGAGGCATAATTAAGTGTTGTATATAGGATGGACTGAGGACAGGTTACTGGTGAGGCATAATTAAGTGTTGTATATAGGATGGACTGAGGACAGGTTACTGGTGAGGCATAATTAAGTGTTGTATATAGGATGGACTGAGGACAGGTTACTGGTGAGGCATAATTAAGTGTTGTATATAGGATGGACTGAGGACAGGTTACTGGTGAGGCATAATTAAGTGTTGTATATAGGATGGACTGAGGACAGGTTACTGGTGAGGCATAATTAAGTGTTGTATATAGGATGGACTGAGGACAGGTTACTGGTGAGGCATAATTAAGTGTTGTATATAGGATGGACTGAGGACAGGTTACTGGTGAGGCATAATTAAGTGTTGTATATAGGATGGACTGAGGACAGGTTACTGGTGAGGCATAATTAAGTGTTGTATATAGGATGGACTGAGGACAGGTTACTGGTGAGGCATAATTAAGTGTTGTATATAGGATGGACTGAGGACAGGTTACTGGTGAGGCATAATTAAGTGTTGTATATAGGATGGACTGAGGACAGGTTACTGGTGAGGCATAATTAAGTGTTGTATATAGGATGGACTGAGGACAGGTTACTGGTGAGGCATAATTAAGTGTTGTATATAGGATGGACTGAGGACAGGTTACTGGTGAGGCATAATTAAGTGTTGTATATAGGATGGACTGAGGACAGGTTACTGGTGAGGCATAATTAAGTGTTGTATATAGGATGGACTGAGGACAGGTTACTGGTGAGGCATAATTAAGTGTTGTATATAGGATGGACTGAGGACAGGTTACTGGTGAGGCATAATTAAGTGTTGTATATAGGATGGACTGAGGACAGGTTACTGGTGAGGCATAATTAAGTGTTGTATATAGGATGGACTGAGGACAGGTTACTGGTGAGGCATAATTAAGTGTTGTATATAGGATGGACTGAGGACAGGTTACTGGTGAGGCATAATTAAGTGTTGTATATAGGATGGACTGAGGACAGGTTACTGGTGAGGCATAATTAAGTGTTGTATATAGGATGGACTGAGGACAGGTTACTGGTGAGGCATAATTAAGTGTTGTATATAGGATGGACTGAGGACAGGTTACTGGTGAGGCATAATTAAGTGTTGTATATAGGATGGACTGAGGACAGGTTACTGGTGAGGCATAATTAAGTGTTGTATATAGGATGGACTGAGGACAGGTTACTGGTGAGGCATAATTAAGTGTTGTATATAGGATGGACTGAGGACAGTTACTGGTGAGGCATAATTAAGTGTTGTATATAGGATGGACTGAGGACAGGTTACTGGTGAGGCATAATTAAGGGTTGTATATAGGATGGACTGAGGACAGGTTACTGGTGAGGCATAATTAAGGGTTGTATATAGGATGGACTGAGGACAGGTTACTGGTGAGGCATAATTAAGTGTTGTATATGATGGACTGAGGACAGGTTACTGGTGAGGCATAATTAAGTGTTGTATATAGGATGGATTAGGACAGGTTACTGGTGAGGCATAATTAAGTGTTGTATATAGGATGGACTGAGGACAGGTTACTGGTGAGGCATAATTA
>NW_027034303.1:0-7758 GCF_034236695.1 Oncorhynchus nerka | reverse complement strand
GTAGTGTAGTGGTGTAGTGTAGTGGGCTCCGGGCAGCCGAGCGGAAATGGAGGAAAACTCGCCTCCCTGCGGACCTGACATCCTTTCACTCCCTCCTCTCTACATTTTCCTCTTCTCTCTCTGCTGCTAAAGCCACTTTCTACCACTCTAAATTCCAAGCATCTGCCTCTAACCCTAGGAAGCTCTTTGCAACCTTCTCCTCCCTCCTGAATCCTCCTCCCCCTCCCCCCCCCTCCTCCCTCTCTGCAGATGACTTCGTCAACCATTTTGAAAAGAAGGTCGACGACATCCGATCCTCGTTTGCTAAGTCAAACGACACCGCTGGTTCTGCTCACACTGCCCTACCCTGTGCTCTGACCTCTTTCTCCCCTCTCTCTCCAGATGAAATCTCGCGTCTTGTGACGGCCGGCCGCCCTACAACCTGCCCGCTTGACCCTATCCCCTCCTCTCTTCTCCAGACCATTTCCGGAGACCTCCTCCCTTACCTCACCTCGCTCATCAACTCATCCCTGACCGCTGGCTACGTCCCTTCCGTCTTCAAGAGAGCGAGAGTTGCACCTCTTCTGAAAAAACCTACACTCGATCCCTCCGATGTCAACAACTACAGACCAGTATCCCTTCTTTCTTTTCTCTCCAAAACTCTTGAACGTGCCGTCCTTGGCCAGCTCTCCCGCTATCTCTCTCAGAATGACCTTCTTGATCCAAATCAGTCAGGTTTCAAGACTAGTCATTCAACTGAGACTGCTCTTCTCTGTATCACGGAGGCGCTCCGCACTGCTAAAGCTAACTCTCTCTCCTCTGCTCTCATCCTTCTAGACCTATCGGCTGCCTTCGATACTGTGAACCATCAGATCCTCCTCTCCACCCTCTCCGAGTTGGGCATCTCCGGCGCGGCCCACGCTTGGATTGCGTCCTACCTGACAGGTCGCTCCTACCAGGTGGCGTGGCGAGAATCCGTCTCCACACCACGTGCTCTCACCACTGGTGTCCCCCAGGGCTCTGTTCTAGGCCCTCTCCTATTCTCGCTATACACCAAGTCACTTGGCTCTGTCATAACCTCACATGGTCTCTCCTATCATTGCTATGCAGACGACACACAATTAATCTTCTCCTTTCCCCCTTCTGATGACCAGGTGGCGAATCGCATCTCTGCATGTCTGGCAGACATATCCGTGTGGATGACGGATCACCACCTCAAGCTGAACCTCGGCAAGACGGAGCTGCTCTTCCTCCCGGGAAGGACTGCCCGTTCCATGATCTCGCCATCACGGTTGACAACTCCATTGTGTCCTCCTCCCAGAGCGCTAAGAACCTTGGCGTGATCCTGGACAACACCCTGTCGTTCTCAACTAACATCAAGGCGGTGGCCCGTTCCTGTAGGTTCATGCTCTACAACATCCGCAGAGTACGACCCTGCCTCACACAGGAAGCGGCGCAGGTCCTAATCCAGGCACTTGTCATCTCCCGTCTGGATTACTGCAACTCGCTGTTGGCTGGGCTCCCTGCCTGTGCCATTAAACCCCTACAACTCATCCAGAACGCCGCAGCCCGTCTGGTGTTCAACCTTCCCAAGTTCTCTCACGTCACCCCGCTCCTCCGCTCCCTCCACTGGCTTCCAGTTGAAGCTCGCATCCGCTACAAGACCATGGTGCTTGCCTACGGAGCTGTGAGGGGAACGGCACCTCAGTACCTCCAGGCTCTGATCAGGCCTCTACACCCAAACAAGGGCACTGCGTTCATCCACCTCTGGCCTGCTCGCCTCCCTACCACTGAGGAAGTACAGTTCCCGCTCAGCCCAGTCAAAACTGTTCGCTGCTCTGGCCCCCCAATGGTGGAACAAACTCCCTCACGACGCCAGGACAGCGGAGTCAATCACCACCTTCCGGAGACACCTGAAACCCCACCTCTTTAAGGAATACCTAGGATAGGATAAAGTAATCCCTCTCACCCCCCCTCCCCCTGAAAAGATTTAGATACACTACTGTTCCACTGGAGGTCATAAGGTGAATGCACCAATTTGTAAGTCGCTCTGGATAAGAGCGTCTGCTAAATGACTTAAATGTAAATGTAAATGAAGTGTAGTGGTGTAGTCTAGTGGTGTAGTGTAGTGGTGTAGTGTGGTGTAGTTTAGTGGTGTACTGGTGTAGTGTACTGATGTAGTGTAGTGGTGTAGTGTAGTGTAGTAGTGTAGTGGTGTAGTGTAGTGGTGTAGTGTAGTAGTATAGTGTAGTGGTGTAGTGTAGTGGTGTAGTGGTGTAGTGTAGTGGTGTAGTGGTGTAGTGTAGTGGTGTAGTGTAGTAGTGGTGTAGTGTAGTGGTGTAATGTAGTGGTGTAGTGGTGTAGTGTAGTGGTGTAGTGTAGTAGTGGTGTAGTGTAGTGGTGTAGTGTAGTGGTGTAGTGTAGTGATGTAGTGTAGTGTAGTGGTGTAGTGGTGTAGTGTAGTGATGTAGTGTAGTAGTGTAGTGGTGTAGTGTAGTGGTGTAGTGTAGTAGTATAGTGTAGTGATGTAGTGTAGTGGTGTAGTGGTGTAGTGTAGTAGTATAGTGTAGTGGTGTAGTGTAGTGATGTAGTGTAGTAGTGTAGTGGTGTAGTGTAGTGGTGTAGTGTAGTAGTATAGTGTAGTGATGTAGTGTAGTGGTGTAGTGGTGTAGTGTAGTAGTATAGTGTAGTGGTGTAGTGTAGTGGTGTAGTGGTGTAGTGTAGTGGTGTAGTGGTGTAGTGTAGTGGTGTAGTGTAGTAGTGTAGTGTAGTGGTGTAGTGTAGTGGTGTAATGTAGTGGTGTAGTGTAGTGGTGTAGTCTAGTGGTGTTGTGTAGTGGTGTAGTGGTGTAGTGTAGTGGTGTAATGTAGTGGTGTAGTGTAGTAGTGTAGTGTAGTGGTGTAGTGTAGTGGTGGTGTAGTGGTGTAGTGTAGTGGTGTAGTGTAGTGGTGTAGTGTAGTAGTGGTGTAGTGGTGTAGTGTAGTGGTGTAATGTAGTGGTGTAGTGTAGTAGTGTAGTAGTGGTGTAGTGTAGTGGTGTAGTGGTGTAATGTAGTGGTGTAGTGTAGTAGTGTAGTGTAGTGGTGTAGTGTAGTGGTGTAGTGTAGTAGTGGTGTAATGTAGTGGTGTAGTGTAGTAGTGGTGTAGTGTAGTAGTGGTGTAATGTAGTGGTGTAGTGTAGTGGTGTAGTGTAGTAGTGGTGTAATGTAGTAGTGTAGTGTAGTGGTGTAGTGTAGTGGTGTAGTGTAGTAGTGGTGTAATGTAGTGGTGTAGTGTAGTGGTGTAGTGTAGTAGTGGTGTAGTGTAGTAGTGGTGTAATGTAGTGGTGTAGTGTAGTAGTGTAGTAGTGGTGTAGTGTAGTGGTGTAGTGGTGTAATGTAGTGGTGTAGTGTAGTAGTGTAGTGTAGTGGTGTAGTGTAGTAGTGGTGTAGTGGTGTAGTGTAGTGGTGTAGTGTAGTAGTGGTGTAGTGTAGTGGTGTAATGTAGTAGTGTAGTGTAGTGGTGTAGTGTACGGGTGTAGTGTAGTAGTGGTGTAGTGGTGTAGTGTAGTGGTGTCGTGTAGTAGTGTAGTGTAGTGGTGTATTGTAGTGGTGTAGTGTAGTAGTGTAGTGTAGTGGTGTAGTGGTGTAGTGTAGTGGTGTAGTGTAGTGGTGTAGTGTAGTGGTGTAGTGGTGTAGTGTAGGGGTGTAGTGTAGGGGTGTAGTCTAGTGGTGTAGTGTAGTAGTGTAGTGTAGTGGTGTAGTGTAGTAGTGTAGTGGTGTAGGGGTGTAGTGTAGTGGTGTAGTGTAATGGTGTAAGGTAGTGGTGTAGTGTAGTGGTGTAGTGTAGTGGTGTAGTGTAGTGGTGTAGTCTAGTGGTGTAGTGTAGTGGTGTAGTGTAGTAGTGGTGTAGTGTAGTGTAGTGGTGTAGTGTAGTGGTGTAGTGTAGTGGTGTAGTCTAGTGGTGTAGTGTAGTGGTGTAGTGTAGTGGTGTAGTGGTGTAGTGTAGTGGTGTAGTGTAGGGGTGTAGTGTAGTAGTGGTGTAGTGTAGTGGTGTAGTGTAGTAGTGTAGTGTAGTGGTGTAGGGGTGTAGTGTAGTGGTGTAATGTAGTGGTGTAGTGTAGTGGTGTAATGTAGTGGTGTAGTGTAGTGGTGTAGTCTAGTGGTGTAGTGTAGTGGTGTAGTGTAGGGGTGTAGTGTAGTAGTGGTGTAGTGTAGTGTAGTGGTGTAGTGTAGTAGTGTAGTGTAGTGGTGTAGGGGTGTAGTGTAAGGGTGTAGTGTAGGGGTGTAGTCTAGTGGTGTAGTGTAGTGAGGTGTAGTGTGAGTGGTGTGGTGTGGTGGTGTAGGGTAATTGGTGTGGTGTAGTGGTGGTGTGAGTGGTGTGGTGGTGGTGTGGTGTGGTGAATTTGTAGTGGTGTAGTGTAGTGGTGTAGTGTAGTAGTGGTGTAGTGGTGTAGTGTAGTGGTGTAGTGTAGTGGTGTAATGTGGTGGTGTGGTGTGGTGAATTGTCCAGTCTAGTGGTGTTGTGTGAGTGGTGTGAGTGGTGTAGTGTGAGTGGTGTAATGTAGTGGTGTGAATTGGTGTGGTGTAGTGGTGTGGTGTGGTGGTGGTGTGGTGGTGTAGTGTGGTGGTGTGAATTAGTAGTGCTTAGTAGTGGTGTGGTGTAGTGGTGTAGTGGTGTAATGTAGTGGTGTAGTGTAGTAGTGTAGTGGTGGTGTGGTGTAGTGGTGTAGTGTGTGGTGGTGTAATGTAGTGGTGTAGTATGGTGGTGTGGTGTAGTAGTGGTGAAGTAGTGTGTGTAATGTAGTGGTGTAGTGTAGTGGTGTAGTGTAGTAGTGGTGTAATGTAGTAGTGTGGTGTAGTGGTGTGAGTGTAGTGGTGTAGTGTGGTAGTGGTGTAATGTAGTGGTGTAGTGTAGTGAACGTGTGTGGTAGTGGTGTAGTGTAGTAGTGGTGTAATGAGTGGTGTAGTGGTGTGAGTGTAGTGGTGTAATGTAGTGGTGTAGTGTAGTAGTGTAGTAGTGGTGTAGTGTAGTGGTGTGAGTAGGTGTGAAATGTATTGGTGTGAGTGCGTAGTAGGTGTAGTGTGAGTGAAGTTGGTAATGTAGTGGCAAGGTGGGGTGTAGTGGTGGTAGTGGTGGTGGTGGTGTCGTGTAGTAGTGTGGTGTAGTGGTGTGGGGTGTAGTGTAGGGGTGTAGTCTGGTGGTGTAGTGTAGTAGTGTAGTGTAGTGGTGTGTGTAGTGGTGTAGTGTAGTAGTGTAGTGTAGTGGTGTAGTGGTGTGTAGTGTAATGGTGTAGTGGTGTAGTGTGTAGTGGTGTAGTGTAGTGGTGTGTGTGGTGGTGTAGTGTAGTGTGGTAGTAGTGTGGTGGTGTGAATTAGTTGATTATCGTGTAGTAGTGAGTGGTGTGGCAAGGTGTGGTGTGAGGTGTAGTCTAGTAATGTAGTGTGTAGTGTAGTAGTGGTGTATTGTAGTGGTGTAGTGTAGTAGTGTAGTGTAGTGGTGTAGTGGTGTAGTGTAGTGGTGTAGTGTAGTGGTGTAGTGTAGTGGTGTAGTGGTGTAGTGTAGTAGTGTAGTGGTGTAGGGGTGTAGTGTAGTGGTGTAGTGTAATGGTGTAAGGTAGTGGTGTCGTGTAGTGGTGTAGTGTAGTGGTGTAATGTAGTGGTGTAGTGTAGTGGTGTAGTCTAGTGGTGTAGTGTAGTGGTGTAGTGTAGGGGTGTAGTGTAGTAGTGGTGTAGTGTAGTGTAGTGGTGTAGTGTAGTGTAGTGGTGTAGTCTAGTGGTGTAGTGTAGTGGTGTAGTGTAGTGGTGTAGTGGTGTAGTGTAGTGGTGTAGTGTAGGGGTGTAGTGTAGTAGTGGTGTAGTGTAGTGTAGTGGTGTAGTGTAGTAGTGTAGTGGTGTAGGGGTGTAGTGTAGTGGTGTAATGTAGTGGTGTAGTGTAGTGGTGTAATGTAGTGGTGTAGTGTAGTGGTGTAGTCTAGTGGTGTAGTGTAGTGGTGTAGTGTAGGGGTGTAGTGTAGTAGTGGTGTAGTGTAGTGTAGTGGTGTAGTGTAGTAGTGTAGTGTAGTGGTGTAGGGGTGTAGTGTAAGGGTGTAGTGTAGGGGTGTAGTCTAGTGGTGTAGTGTAGTAGTGTAGTGTAGTGGTGTAGTGTGGTGGTGTAAGGTAGTGGTGTAGTGTAGTAGTGGTGTAGTGGTGTAGTGTAGTGGTGTAGTGTAGTGGTGTAGTGGTGTAGTGTAGTGGTGTAGTGTAGTAGTGGTGTAGTGTAGTGGTGTAATGTAGTAGTGTAGTGTAGTGGTGTAGTGTAGGGGTGTAGTGTAGTAGTGGTGTAGTGGTGTAGTGGTGTAGTGTAGTAGTGTAGTGTAGTGGTGTAAGGGTGTAGTGTGGGGTGTAGTCTGGTGGTGTGTGTGTAGGTAGTGGTGTAGTGTGGTGGTGTGGTGTGAAGTAGTGTAGTGTAGTGGTGTGAGTGTAGTGGTGGTGTGGGAGTGTGTCTGAGTGGTGTAATGTGGTGGTGAGTGGTGGTGGTGTGGTGTAGTGGTGTAGTGTGAGTGGTGTAGTGGTGTAGTGGTGTGGTGGTAGTGTAGTGTAGTGGTGTAGTGTAGTAGTGTAGTGTAGTGGTGTAGTGTAGTGGTGTAGTGTCGGTGGTGTAGTGGTAGTGGTGTGGTGTAGTAGTGGTCGTGTGGTGGTGTAGTGGTGGTGAGTGTAGTAGTGTAATGTAGTGGTGTAGTCATAGTGGTGAGTCTAGTGATGTGGAGTGTGGTGGTGTATTGTGGTGCTGTGGGTAGTGGTGTAGTGTAGTGGTGTAGTGTAGTAGTGTAGTGTAGTGGTGTAGTGGTGTAGTGTAGTGGTGTAGTGGTGTAATGTAGTGGTGTAGTGTAGGGGTGTAGTGTAGTGGTGTAGTGGTGTAATGTAGTGGTGTAGTGGTGTAGTGTAGTGGTGTAGTGTAGTAGTGGTGTAGTGTAGTGGTGTGGTGGTGTAGTGTAGTGGTGTAATGTAGTAGTGTAGTGGTGTAGTGTAGGGGTGTAGTGTAGTAGTGGTGTAGTGTGGTGGTGTAGTGGTGTAGTGTAGTGGTGTAATGTAGTGTAGTGGTGTAGTGTAGGGGTGTAGTGTAGTAGTGGTGTAGTGTAGTGGTGTGGTGGTGTAGTGTAGTGGTGTAATGTAGTAGTGTAGTGGTGTAGTGTAGGGGTGTAGTGTAGTAGTGGTGTAGTGTAGTGGTGTGGTGTAGTGGTGTAGTGTAGTGTAGTGGTGTAATGTAGTAGTGTAGTGGTGTAGTGGTGTAGTGTAGTGGTGTAATGTAGTAGTGTAGTGGTGTAGTGTAGTAGTGGTGTAGTGTAGTGGTGTGGTGTAGTGGTGTAGTGTAGTGTAGTGGTGTAGTGTAGTGGTGTAGTGTAGTGTAGTGGTGTAGTGTAGTGGTGTAGTGTAGTGGTGTAATGTAGTAGTGGTGTAGTGTAGTGGTGTAGTGTAGTAGTGGTGTAATGTAGTGGTGTAGTGGTGTAGTGTAGGGGTGTAGTGTAGTAGTGGTGTAGTGTAGTGGTGTGGTGTAGTGTAGTGTAGTGGTGTAGTGTAGTGGTGTAGTGTAGTAGTGTAGTGTAGTGGTGTAGTGTAGTGTAGTAGTGTAGTGGTGTAGTGTAGTGTTGTAGTGTTGTAGTGTAGTGTAGTGGTGTAGTGGTGTAGTGTAGGGGTGTAGTGTAGGGGTGTAGTCTAGTGGTGTAGTGTAGTAGTGTAGTGTAGTGGTGTAGTGGTGTAGTGTAGTAGTGTAGTGGTGTAGGGGTGTAGTGTAGGGGTGTAGTGTAGGGGTGTAGTCTAGT
>NW_027034302.1:0-7757 GCF_034236695.1 Oncorhynchus nerka | reverse complement strand
ACATCAATATACACTACTACACATCAATATACACTATACACATCAACATGCATATACACTATACACATCACTATACACATCACATATACATCGTATGCACACTGTACACATCACTATACACTATACACATCCAATATACACCATGCATATCACTATGCACATCATAACACATCAATATACACTGTACACATCCAATATACACTATACACATCAATATGCACTATACACATCAATATACACTATACACATCAATATACACTATACACATCAATATACACATCAATATACACTATACAATATACATCATATACACATCAATATAGACATCAATATACACATCAATATACACTATACACATCAATATACACTATACACATCAATATACACTATACACATCAATATACACATCAATATAGACATCAATATACACCTCAATATACACTATACACATCAATATACACATCAATATAGACATCAATATACACATCAATATACACATCAATATACACTATACACATCAATATACACATCAATATACACTATACACATCAATATACACATCAATATACACATCAATATACACTATACACATCAATATACACTATACACATCAATATAGACATCAATATACACATCAATATACATCAATATACACATCAATATACACTATACACATCAATATACATCAATATACACATCAATATACACTATACACATCAATATACACATCAATACTACACATACAATATACACTATACACATCAATATACACATCAATATACACTATCACATCAATATACACATCAATATAGACATCAATATACACTATACACATCAATATACACTATACACATCAATATACACAATATACACATCAATATACACTATACACATCAATATAGACATCAATATACACATCAATATACCCTATACACATCAATATACACTATACACATCAATATACACATCAATATACACTATACACATCAATATACACTATACACATCAATATAGACACATCAATATACACTATACACATCAATATACACTATACACATCAATATAGACATCAATATACACTATACACACATATACACATCAATATACACTATACACATCAATATACACTATACACATCAATATACACATCAATATACTATACACATCAATATACACTATACACATCAATATACACTATACACATCAATATACACTATACACATCAATATAGCACATCAATATACACTATACACATCAATACACTAGACATCAATATACACTATACACATCAATATACACTATACACATCAATATAGACATCAATATAACTATACACATCAATATACACTATACACATCAATATAGACATCAATATACATCAATATACACATATACACATCAATATACACATCAATATACACATCAATTTACACCTATACACATCAATATAGACATCAATATACACATCAATATACACTATACACATCAATATACACTATACACATCAATATACACTATACACATCAATATACACTATACACATCAATATACACATCAATATACACATCAATATACACTATACACATCAATATACACATCAATATACACATCATACATCAACTATACACTATACATACACAATATACACATCAATATACACCATATACACATCAATATACACATCAATATACACATCAATATACACTATACATATCAATATACACCTATACACATCAATATACACATCACACATACACTATACACATCAATATACACATCCAATACACACTATACACATCAATATACACTATACACATCAATATACACTATACACATCAATATACACATCAATATACACTATACACATCAATATACACTATACATCAATATACACATCAATATACACTCAATATACACATCAATATACACATATACACATCAATATACACACTCAATATACATCTATACACATCAATATACACTATACACATCAATATACACTATTACACATCAATATACACATATATACACATCAATATACACATCAATATACACATCAATATACACTATACACATCAATATACACTATACACATCAATATACATCAATATACACATCAATATACATCAATATACACATCAATATACACATCAATATACATCAATATACACTATACACATCAATATACATCAATATACACTATACACATCAATATACATCATATACACATCAATATACACTATACACATCAATATACACATATACACATCAATATACACTATACACATCAATATACACTATACACATCAATATACACTATACACATCAATATACACTATACACATCAATATACACTATACATCAATATACACATCAATATACACTATACACATCAATATACACTATACACATCAATATAGACATCAATATACACTATACACATCAATATACATATACACATCAATATACACATCAATATACACTATACACATCATATACACTATACACATCAATATACACTATACACATCAATATACACTATACACATCAATATACACATCAATATACACTATACACATCAATATACACATCAATATACACATCAATATACACTATACACATCAATATACACATACATCAATATACACTATACACATCAATATACACTATACACATCAATATACACATCAATATACACATCAATATACACTATACCATCAATATACACATCAATATACACTATCACATATATACACTATACACATCAATATACACTATACACATCAATATACACTATACATCATATACACATCAATATACACTATACACATCAATATACACTACACATCAATATACACTATACACATCAATATACACTATACACATCAATATACACTATACACATATCAATATACACATCAATATACACATCAATATACACATCAATATACACTATACACATCAATATACACTATACACATCAATATACACATATACACATCAATATACATCAATATACACATATACATATACACATCAATATACACATCAATATACACTCATCAATATACACATATCAACTATACACATCAATATACACTATACACATCAATATACACTATACACATCAATATACACTATACACATCAATATACACTATACACATCAATATACACATCAATATACACATCAATATACATCATCAATATACACATCAATATACACTATACACATCAATATACACATCAATATACACTATCAATCATACACTATACACATCACACTATACACATCAATATACACTATACACATCAATATACTTACACTCAATATACACTATACACATCAATATACACATCAATATACACATCAATATACACTATACACATCAATATACACTATACATCATATACACTATACATCAATATACCTATACACCTCAATATATACACTCAATCATATCATCAATATACCTATACCTCAATATACACATCAATATACACTATACAATCAATATACCTAACATCTATACATATATCATCAATATACACATCAATATACACTATACACATCAATATACACTATACACATCAATATACACATCAATATACACTATACACATCAATATACACTATATACACATCAATATACACATCAATATACACACTCAATATACACATCAATATACACATCAATATACACTATACACATCCAATATACACTATACACATCAATATACACTATACACATCATACCTATACACATCAATATACACTATACACATCAATATACACTATATCATATCACATCATATACACATCAATATACACTATACACATCATATACACATCAATATACACTATACACATCAATATACACTATACACATCAATATACACTATACACATCAATATACACTATACACATCAATATACACTATACACATCAATATACACTATACACATCAATATACACATCAATATACACTATACACATCAATATACACTATACACATCAATATACACATCAATATACACTATACACATCAATATACACATCAATATACACTATACACATCAATATACACTATACACATCAATATACACTATACACATCAATATACACTATACACATCAATATACACTATCATCATACACTATACACATCAATATACACTATACATCAATATACACATCAATATACACATCAATATACACTATACACATCAATATACACTATACACATCAATATACACTATACACATCAATATACACTATACACATCAATATACACTATACACATCAATATACACATCAATATACACTATACACATCAATATACACTATACACATCAATATACACTATACACATCAATATACATATACACATCAATATACACATCAATATACACATCAATATACACTATACACATCAATATACACTATACACATCAATATACACATCAATATACACTATACACATCAATATACACATCAATATACACATCAATATACACATCAATATACACTATACACATCAATATACACATCAATATACACATCAATATACACTATACACATCAATATACACATCAATATACACATCAATATACACTATACACATCAATATACACATCAATATACACTATACACATCAATATAGACATCAATATACACATCAATATACACATCAATATACACTATACACATCACTATACACATCAATATACACATATACACATCAATATACACTATACACATCAATATAGACATCAATATAGACATCAATATACACTATACACATCAATATACACATCAATATACACTATACACATCAATATAGACATCAATATAGACATCAATATACACATCAATATAGACTATACACATCAATATACACATCAATATACACTATACACATCAATATAGACATCAATATACACATCAATATACACTATACACATCAATATACACTATACACATCAATATACACATCAATATACACATCAATATACACATCAATATACACATCAATATACACATCAATATACACATCAATATACACTATACACATCAATATACACTATACACATCAATATACACATCAATATACACTATACACATCAATATACACTATACACATCAATATACACATCAATATACACATCAATATACACTATACACATCAATATAGACATCAATATACACTATACACATCAATATACACTATACACATCAATATACACATCAATATACACATCAATATACACATCAATATAACATCAATATACACATCAATATAGACATCAATATACACATCACTATAATACTATACACTCCAATACACATCTATACACATCAATATACACTATACACATCAATATACATATACATCAATATAGACATCAATATACACTATACACATCAATATAGACATCAATAAACACTATACACATCAATATAGACATCAATATAACACTATACACATCAATATACACATCATAAACACTATACACATCAATATACACTATACACATCAATATAGCACATCTAATATACACATCAATATACACTATACACATCAATATAGACATCAATATACACATCAATATACACTATACACATCAATATACACTATACACATCAATATACACTATACACATCAATATACACTATACACATCAATATACCTATACACATCAATATACACTATACACATCAATATACCTATACACATCAATATACACTATACACATCAATATACACTATACACATCAATATAGACATCAATATAGACATCAATATAACATCATATAACATCAATATAGACATCAATATACACATCAATATACACTATACACATCAATATAGACATCAATATACACATCAATATAGACATCATATATACACATCAATATACATCAATATACACATCAATATACACTATACACATCAATATAGACATCAATATACACTCATACACATCAATATACACTATACACATCAATATACACATCAATATACACATCAATATACACTATACACATCAATATACATCTATACACATCAATATACACTATACACATATACACATCAATATACACTATACACATCAATATACACCATCCAATATACACTATAACATCAATATAACATCAATATACACTATACACATCAATATACACTATACACATATATCAATATACACTATACACATCAATATACACATCAATATACACATACACCTCAATATACACTATACACTCAATATACATCAATATACATCAATACACATCAATATAGACATCAATATACACATCAATATAGACATCAATATACACTTCACATATATATACACTCAATACACACTATACACCTCAATATACACCATATACACTATACACATATCAATATACACTATACACATCAATATACACTATACACATCAATATACCTATACATCAATATACACTATACACATCAATATACACTATACACATCAATATACACATCAATATACACATCAATATAACATCAATATACACATCAATATACACTATACACATCAATATACACATATACACATCAATATACTATACACATCAATATACACTATACACATCAATATACACTATACACATCAATATACACATCAATATACACTATACACATCAATATACACTATACACATCAATATACACATCAATATACTATACACATCAATATACACTATACACATCAATATACACATCAATATACACTATACACATCAATATACACTATACACATCAATATACCTATACACATCAATATACACTATACACATCAATATACACTATACATCAATATACACTATACACATCAATATACATCATGCAATATAACATCAATATACACATAATATACACATCAATATACACATCAATATACACTATACACATCAATATACACATCAATATACACATCAATATACACTATACACATCAATATACACATCAATATAACATACACTATACACATCAATATACACATCAATATACACTATACACATCAATATACACTATACACATCAATATACACTATACACATCAATATACTATACACATCAATATACACTATACACATCAATATACACATCAATATACATCAATATACACTATACACATCAATATACACATCAATATACACTATACACATCAATACATACACATCAATATACACTCACTACACATCAATATACACTATACACATCAATATACACATCAATATACACATCAATATACATCAATATACACTTATACACATCAATATACACATACAATATACATCACATACACATCAATATACACTATACACATCAATATATCACATCAATATACACTATACACATCACTATACACTATACACGTCAATACACACTATACATCAATATACACTATATCAATATACTATACATCAATATACACATCAATATAGACATCCAATATACACATCAATATACACATCATCAATATACACTATACAATTCAATATATACTATACACCTCAATACACACTATACATCATTATACACTATACACATCAATATACACCTATACACATCATATATACGTACATCAATATACACTATACACATCAATATACACTATACACATCAATACACACTATACAACATCAATATACACTATACACATCAATATACACTATACACATCAATATACACTATACACATCCATATACACTATACACCTCCATATAC
>NW_027034301.1:0-7753 GCF_034236695.1 Oncorhynchus nerka | reverse complement strand
GTACAGAGTCAATGTGGAGGCTATATACAGGGGTACCGGTACAGAGTCAATGTGGAGGCTATATACAGGGGTACTGTACAGAGTCAATGTGGAGGCTATATACAGGGGTACCGGTACAGAGTCAATGTGGAGGCTATATACAGGGTGTTACGGTACAGAGTCAATGTGGAGGCTATATACAGGGGGTACCGGTACAGAGTCTCTGTGGAGGCTATATACAGGAGGTACCGGTACAGAGTCAATGTGGAGGCTATATGCAGGGGGTACCGGTACAGAGTCAATGTGGAGGCTATATACAGGGTGTTACGGTACAGAGTCAATGTGGAGGCTATATACAGGAGGTACCGGTACAGAGTCAATGTGGAGGCTATATACAGGGTGTTACGGTACAGAGTCAATGTGGAGGCTATATACAGGGGGTACCGGTACAGAGTCAATGTGGAGGCTATATACAGGGGGTACCGGTACAGAGTCAATGTGGAGGCTATATACAGGGTGTTACGGTACAGAGTCAATGTGGAGGCTATATACAGGGGGTACCGTACAGAGTCAATGTGGAGGCTATATACAGGGTGTTACGGTACAGAGTCAATGTGGAGGCTATATACAGGGTGTTACGGTACAGAGTCAATGTGGAGGCTATATACAGGGTTTACCGGTACAGAGTCAATGTGGAGGCTATATACAGGGGTTACCAGTACAGAGTTAATGTGGAGGCTATATACATGGGGTACTGGTACAGAGTCAATGTGGAGGCTATATACAGGGGGTACCGGTACAGAGTCAATGTGGAGGCTATATACAGGAGGTACCAGTACAGAGTCAATGTGGAGGCTATATACAGGGTGTTACGGTACAGAGTCAATGTGGAGGCTATATACAGGGGGTACCGGTACAGAGTCAATGTGGAGGCTATATACAGGGGGTACCGGTACAGAGTCAATGTGGAGGCTATATACAGGGTGTTACGGTACAGAGTCAATGTGGAGGCTATATACAGGGGGTACCGGTACAGAGTCTCTGTGGAGGCTATATACAGGAGGTACCGGTACAGAGTCAATGTGGAGGCTATATACAGGGTGTTACGGTACAGAGTCAATGTGGAGGCTATATACAGGAGGTACCGGTACAGAGTCAATGTGGAGGCTATATACAGGGTGTTACGGTACAGAGTCAATGTGGAGGCTATATACAGGGGGTACCGGTACAGAGTCAATGTGGAGGCTATATACAGGGGGTACCGGTACAGAGTCAATGTGGAGGCTATATACAGGGTGTTACGGTACAGAGTCAATGTGGAGGCTATATACAGGGGGTACCGGTACAGAGTCAATGTGGAGGCTATATACAGGGTGTTACGGTACAGAGTCAATGTGGAGGCTATATACAGGGTGTTACGGTACAGAGTCAATGTGGAGGCTATATACAGGGTTTACCGGTACAGAGTCAATGTGGAGGCTATATACAGGGGTTACCAGTACAGAGTTAATGTGGAGGCTATATACATGGGGTACTGGTACAGAGTCAATGTGGAGGCTATATACAGGGGGTACCGGTACAGAGTCAATGTGGAGGCTATATACAGGAGGTACCAGTACAGAGTCAATGTGGAGGCTATATACAGGGGGTACCAGTACAGAGTCAATGTGGAGGCTTTATACAGGGTGGTACCGGTACAGAGTCAATGTGGAGGCTATATACAGGGTATTACGGTACAGAGTCAATGTGGAGGCTTTATACAGGGTGGTACCGGTACAGAGTCAATGTGGAGGCTTTATACAGGGTGGTACCGGTACAGAGTCAATGTGGAGGCTTTATACAGGGTGGTACCGGTACAGAGTCAATGTGGAGGCTATATACAGGGTGGTACCGGTACAGAGTCAATGTGGAGGCTATATACAGGGTGTTACGGTACAGAGTCAATGTGGAGGCTATATACAGGGTGTTACGGTACAGAGTCAATGTGGAGGCTTTATACAGGGGGGTACCGGTACAGAGTCAATGTGGAGGCTATATACAGGGTGTTACGGTACAGAGTCAATGTGGAGGCTATATACAGGGTGTTACGGTACAGAGTCAATGTGGAGGCTATATACAGGGTGTTACGGTACAGAGTCAATGTGGAGGCTTTATACAGGGGTGTTACGGTACAGAGTCAATGTGGAGGCTATATACAGGGTGTTACGGTACAGAGTCAATGTGGAGGCTTTATACAGGGTGTTACGGTACAGAGTCAATGTGGAGGCTATATACAGGGGGTACCGGTACAGAGTCAATGTGGAGGCTATATACAGGGGGTACCGGTACAGAGTCAATGTGGAGGCTATATACAGGGGGTACCGGTACAGAGTCAATGTGGAGGCTATATACAGGGTGTTACGGTACAGAGTCAATGTGGAGGCTATATACAGGGGGTACCGGTACAGAGTCTCTGTGGAGGCTATATACAGGAGGTACCGGTACAGAGTCAATGTGGAGGCTATATGCAGGGGGTACCGGTACAGAGTCAATGTGGAGGCTATATACAGGGTGTTACGGTACAGAGTCAATGTGGAGGCTATATACAGGAGGTACCGGTACAGAGTCAATGTGGAGGCTATATACAGGGTGTTACGGTACAGAGTCAATGTGGAGGCTATATACAGGGGGTACCGGTACAGAGTCAATGTGGAGGCTATATACAGGGGGTACCGGTACAGAGTCAATGTGGAGGCTATATACAGGGTGTTACGGTACAGAGTCAATGTGGAGGCTATATACAGGGGGTACCGGTACAGAGTCAATGTGGAGGCTATATACAGGGTGTTACGGTACAGAGTCAATGTGGAGGCTATATACAGGGTGTTACGGTACAGAGTCAATGTGGAGGCTATATACAGGGTTTACCGGTACAGAGTCAATGTGGAGGCTATATACAGGGGTTACCAGTACAGAGTTAATGTGGAGGCTATATACATGGGGTACTGGTACAGAGTCAATGTGGAGGCTATATACAGGGGGTACCGGTACAGAGTCAATGTGGAGGCTATATACAGGAGGTACCAGTACAGAGTCAATGTGGAGGCTATATACAGGGTGTTACGGTACAGAGTCAATGTGGAGGCTATATACAGGGGGTACCGGTACAGAGTCAATGTGGAGGCTATATACAGGGGGTACCGGTACAGAGTCAATGTGGAGGCTATATACAGGGTGTTACGGTACAGAGTCAATGTGGAGGCTATATACAGGGGGTACCGGTACAGAGTCTCTGTGGAGGCTATATACAGGAGGTACCGGTACAGAGTCAATGTGGAGGCTATATACAGGGTGTTACGGTACAGAGTCAATGTGGAGGCTATATACAGGAGGTACCGGTACAGAGTCAATGTGGAGGCTATATACAGGGTGTTACGGTACAGAGTCAATGTGGAGGCTATATACAGGGGGTACCGGTACAGAGTCAATGTGGAGGCTATATACAGGGGGTACCGGTACAGAGTCAATGTGGAGGCTATATACAGGGTGTTACGGTACAGAGTCAATGTGGAGGCTATATACAGGGGTACCGGTACAGAGTCAATGTGGAGGCTATATACAGGGTGTTACGGTACAGAGTCAATGTGGAGGCTATATACAGGGTGTTACGGTACAGAGTCAATGTGGAGGCTATATACAGGGTTTACCGGTACAGAGTCAATGTGGAGGCTATATACAGGGGGTACCGGTACAGAGTCAATGTGGAGGCTATATACAGGGTGTTACGGTACAGAGTCAATGTGGAGGCTATATACAGGGAGTACCGGTACAGAGTCAATGTGGAGGCTATATACAGGAGGTACCAGTACAGAGTCAATGTGGAGGCTATATACAGGGTGTTACGGTACAGAGTCAATGTAACAGGCTATATACAGGAGGTACCAGTACAGAGTGATGTGGAGGCTATATACAGGGAGTACTGGTACAGAGTCAATGTGGAGGCTATATACAGGGAGTGCCGGTACAGAGACAATGTGGAGGCTATACAGGGTACGCAGTCAATGTGGGCTATATACAGGGTACCAGTACAGAGTCAATGTGGAGGCTATATACAGGGGTACTGGTACAGAGTCAATGTGGAGGCTATATACAGGGGTACTGGTACAGAGTCAATGTGGAGGCTATATACAGGGTGTTACGGTACAGAGTCAATGTGGAGGCTATATACAGGGGGTACCAGTACAGAGTCAATGTGGAGGCTATATACAGGGGTACCGGTACAGAGTCAATGTGGAGGCTATATACAGGGTGTTACGTTTGCAGAGTCAATGTGGGCTATATGCAGAAATTGCGGTACAGAGTCAATGTGGAGGCTATATACAGGGTGTGCCGGTACAGAGTCAATGTGGAGGCTATACAGGGTTACGGTACAGAGTCAATGTGGAGCTATATACAGGGTGTTGCGGTACAAGTCAATGTGGAGGCTATATACAGGAGTGCAGTACAGAGTCAATGTGGAGGCTATACAGGGGTTACAGTACAGAAATGTGGAGGCTATACAGGGAGTTACGGTACAGAGTCAATGTGGAGGCTATATACAGGGGTACCGGTACAGAGTCAATGTGGAGGCTATATACAGAGGATTACGGTACAGGAGTCAATGTGGAGGCTATATACAGGGGTTACGGTACAGAGTCAATGTGGAGGCTATATGCAGGGTTACGGTACAGAGTCAATGTGGAGGCTATATACAGGGTACGGTGAAGTCAATGTGGAGGCTATATACAGGGTTGCGATGCAGGTCAATGTGGAGGCTATATACAGGGTGTTACGGTACAGAGTCAATGTGGAGGCTATATACAGGGAGTACTGGTACAGAGTCATTGTGGAGCTGTACAGGGGGTACCAGTACTGAGTCGGTGTGCAGGAATACAGGTTAAAGGTCATTTGTACATGTAGGTCGGGGGTGAAGTGACTATGCATAGATAATAAACAGAGAGTAGCAGCAGTGTAGAAACAAATGGGGTCAATGTAATAGTCCAGGGGCCATTTGATTAATTGTTCAGCAGTCTGATGGTTTGAGGGTAGAAGCTGTTGAGGAGCCTCTTGGTCCTAGACTTGGCGCTCCGGTACCGCTTGCATTGCGGTAGCAGATAAAACAGACTATAGCAGGTGACTGGACTTTCCCCTGGCAAGTTTATAGGCTTTCCTCTGACACCGTCTGAGTAGAGGTCCTGGATGGCAGGAAGCTTGCCCCAGTGATGTGATGCCTCTCTGGGCCATATGCTGAGGCCACCTACCCTCTGTAGCGCCTTGGCCCCAGTGATATACTGGGCCATATGCTCTACCCTCTGGAGCGCCTTGGCCCACAGTGATGTACTGGGCCCATATGCACCCTCTGTAGCGCCTTGGCCCCAGTGATATACTGGGCCATATGCTACCCTCTGGAGCGCCTTAGCCCCAGTGATGTACTGGGCCATATACTACCCTCTGGGCGCCTTGGCCCCATGATGTACTGGGCCATATGCACTGCCACTCTGGGCGCCTTGGCTAGTGATGCTGGGCCATATGCACCCTCTGTAGCGCCTTGGCCTGTGATGTGCTGGTGCCTGCACTACCTCTGGCGCCTTGGCCCCAGTGGTGTGCTGGGCCATATGCACTACCAGCATGACATGCTTGGCCCCACACAGGTATACTGGGCCATATGCACTACCACTCTGTGGCGCCTTGGCACAGTGATGTACTGAGCCGCCTTACTACCCTCTGTGTGTGTTTGATGTGCTGAGCCTGCTACTACCCTCTGTAGCGCCTTGGCCCCAGTGATGTACTGGGCCATATGCACTACCCTCTGTAGCGCCTTGGCCCCAGTGATGTACTGGGCCATATGCACTACCCTCTGTAAGCGCCTTGCGGTCAAATCGTTGCCATACATCCTGTCACAAATACTGCCAGATATATTTTCATACACACTGCCATACACACTGCCATACACACAGCCATACACACTGCCAGACACACTGCCAGACACACTGCCAGACACACTGCCATACACACTGCCAGACACACTGCCAGACACACTGTACGACAGACTGCCATACACACTGCCATACACACTGCCAGACACACTGTACGACAGACTGCCATACATACTGCCATACACACTGCCATACACACTGCCAGACACACTGTACGACAGACTGCCATACATACTGCCATACACACTGCCATACACACTGCCATACACACTGCCATACACACAGCCATACACACTGCCATACACACTGCCATACACACTGCCATACACACTGCCAGACATCCCATTATACATCCTGCTTATTCAGACCTACTCTAATACACCTGGTTCAGCCCTACTCTAATACACCTGATTCAGCCCTATTCTAATACACCTGATTCAGCCCTATTCTAATACACCTGATTCAGACCTATTCTAATACACCTGGTTCAGCCCTACTCTAATACACCTGATTCAGCCCTACTCTAATACACCTGGTTCAGCCCTACTCTAATACACCTGGTTCAGACCTACTCTAATACACCTGATTCAGCCCTACTCTAATACACCTGATTCAGCCCTACTCTAATACACCTGGTTCAGCCCTACTCTAATACACCTGATTCAGCCCTACTCTAATACACCTGATTCAGCCCTACTCTAATACACCTGATTCAGCCCTATTCTAATACACCTGGTTCAGCCCTACTCTAATACACCTGGTTCAGCCCTACTCTAATACACCTGATTCAGCCCTACTCTAATACACCTGATTCAGCCCTACTCTAATACACCTGGTTCAGACCTACTCTAATACACCTGATTCAGCCCTACTCTAATACACCTGATTCAGACCTACTCTAATACACCTGGTTCAGCCCTACTCTAATACACCTGGTTCAGACCTACTCTAATACACCTGGTTCAGACCTACTCTAATACACCCGATTCAGCCCTACTCTAATACACCTGGTTCAGCCCTACTCTAATACACCTGGTTCAGCCCTACTCTAATACACCTGGTTCAGACCTACTCTAATACACCTGATTCAGACCTACTCTAATACACCTGGTTCAGACCTACTCTAATACACCTGATTCAGCCCTACTCTAATACACCTGGTTCAGCCCTACTCTAATACACCTGATTCAGCCCTACTCTAATACACCTGATTCAGCCCTACTCTAATACACCTGGTTCAGCCCTACTCTTAATACACCTGATTCAGACATACTCTAATACACCTGGTTCAGCCCTATTCTAATACACCTGGTTCAGCCCTACTCTAATACACCTGGTTCAGACCTACTCTAATACACCTGATTCAGCCCTACTCTAATACACCTGATTCAGCCCTACTCTAATACACCTGGTTCAGACCTACTCTAATACACCTGGTTCAGACCTACTCTAATACACCTGATTCAGCCCTACTCTAATACACCTGGTTCAGCCCTACGCTAATACACCTGGTTCAGCCCTACGCTAATACACCTGGTTCAGACCTACTCTAATACACCTGATTCAGCCCTACTCTAATACACCTGATTCAGACCTACTCTAAAACACCTGATTCAGACCTACTCTAATAGACCTGATTCAGACCTACTCTAATACACCTGATTCAGCCCTACTCTAATACACCTGATTCAGCCCTACTCTAATACACCTGATTCAGCCCTACTCTAATACACCTGAATCAGCCCTACTCTAATACACCTGGTTCGGCCCTACTCTAATACACCTGATTCAGACCTACTCTAATACACCTGAATCAGCCC
>NW_027034300.1:0-7752 GCF_034236695.1 Oncorhynchus nerka | reverse complement strand
TTCTCACATAGGTATTCCTCTTGTCCAGATGGGTTAGGGCAGTGTGCAGTGTGGTTGAGATTGCATCGTCTGTGGACCTATTTGGGCGGTAAGCAAATTGGAGTGGGTCTAGGGTGTCAGGTAGGGTGGAGGTGATATGGTCCTTGACTAGTCTCTCAAAGCACTTCATGATGACGGAAGTGAGTGCTACGGGGCGGTAGTCGTTTAGCTCAGTTACCTTAGCTTTCTTGGGAACAGGAACAATGGTGGCCCTCTTGAAGCATGTGGGAACAGCAGACTGGGATAGGAATTGATTGAATATGTCCGTAAACACACCAGCCAGCTGGTCTGCGCATGCTCTGAGGGCGCGGCTGGGGGTGCCGTCTGGGCCTGCAGCCTTGCGAGGGTTAACACGTTTAAATGTTTTACTCACCTCGGCTGCAGTGAAGGAGAGTCCGCATGTTTTGGTTGCGGGCCGTGTCAGTGGCACTGTATTTTCCTCAAAGCGGGCAAAAAAGTTATTTAGTCTGCCTGGGAGCAAGGTCCGTGACTGGGCTGGTTTTCTTTTTGTAATCCGTGATTGACTGTAGACCCTGCCACATACCTCTTGTGTCTGAGCCGTTGAATTGCGATTCTACTTTGTCTCTATACTGACACTTAGCTTGTTTGATTGCCTTGCGGATGGAATAGCTACACTGTTTGTATTCGGTCAAAAGCAGTGGTTCGCGCTTTCAGTTTCACGTGAATGCTGCCATCAATCCACGGTTTCTGGTTTGGGAATGTTTTAATCGTTGCTATGGGAACGACATCTTCAACGCACGTTCTAATGAACTCGCTCACCGAATCAGCGTATTCATCAATGTTGTTGTTTGACGCAATACGAAACATATCCCAGTCCATGTGATGGAAGCAGTCTTGGAGCGTTAAACTATTAAACATTAAGGCATTAAACTTCTCTCTTACAGGCTCCATTGTACTGAGATTGTATCTAAATCCAAACTGGTTTTCTAGCAAGCTATTAAGAGAGTCTCATCCTATGTTTAAGAGTAGGTTCTTTGCCTTTTTGCAGATTAAAACCTTACATTTTTGGGGGATTGAAAATGGATCGCTGTTTAAAGTAACACAGTTTGATACAATTTTAATTTCATCCTCCAGAAAAGGCAGCTCTAATATTACAGCCAATAATAAGGCTAAACACCAATGTACTGATGGAGAAAAAATACATTTTCTTGGAATAGAATTACAAGAAGTGGATCATATTTATGAACGACAATTGTAAGCAAGGACGGTAAAATTACGTCACACAAGCAACTAAGAAAAGTGTATGGAGGTGTACGCTAAATACAATATTATAACCAACTCATCGTGACACTGCCACAAAAATGAAAGAGACAATTACTGAAAGAAGAAATTACAGAATTAGTCACCCATTAAAAATCATATGTAAAAGGTCTGACAGCAATGCCGTACAAAATTCAAGATAGTTGGGAACAGGTCTTTGATGTCCCAATACCTTGGCATCTGGTCTATGAACTGATATAAAAAACTAAAATTGACACTTCAATCTGTTCGTTCCAATTTTAGATATTATCTAAAAGACTTGCTACAAAAATAATTCTTTACAGGAAACAGCCTTGTGCAGCCTTTGCCACACGGAAAAATAATCAACAGAGCATCTTTTCTGGTACTGTCCATCGGTATCTCGCTTTTGGAGTCAGGTCCAGGAATGGTTGTTATGTCATAATATCAGGGTTCAGACCTGTATACTGTATTGTTAAGGGATCTGAAAAACCATGATCAGTCAATGGGAAATGTCATTATAGTCTTCGGTAAAGTATTTATTTTTAGGAGAATATCGGTAGAAATGTTACAAATAGGGAGCTTCAGGACCCTCGTAAGACATCGCAGCAAAATGTAGGGATGCATTGCAGAAGGAAATAACAAAATTGCATTATATTGGGAAAGACGGGTTAATCTATTGGAGAGTTGGAGTTAAGATCAAAATGAATGGTGAATTGGCCACTACAGGTGAAAAAGGAAATTAGGAGTATATGTATAGTTATTTAACTACATGTGCTGTATATGTAAGCGAAAATAGCTGTAAGTATTGTTGTCAGTTAATTTATTCCAATCAGGGTAGGGATGGTAGGGGTGGGTGAAAAAAGTATATATACAGACCCCTTGACTTTTTCCACATTTTGTTACAGCCTTATTCTAAAATGGATTAAATTGTTTCTTTCCCTCATCAATCTACACACAATACCCCATAATGATGAAGCAAAAACACATTTTTAGAAATGTTTACAAAGGTTTATACGTTTTAAAAACTCAGTACTTTGTTGAAACATCTTTGGCATTGATTACAAGCCTTGAGTCTTCTTGGGTTTGACGCTACAAGCTTGGCACACCTTTATTTGGGGAGTTTCTCCCATTCTTATCTGCAGATCCACTCAAGCTCTGTCAGGTTGAATGGGGAGCGTCGCTCCACAGCTATGTCCAGGTCTCTCCAGAGATGTTAGATTGGGTTCAGGTCCGGGCTCTGGTTGGGCCACTCAAGGATATTCAGAGACTTGTCCCGAGGCCGCTCCTGTGTTGTTGGCTGTGTGCTTAGGGTCGTTGTCCTGTTAGAAGGTGAACCTTTGCCCCAGTCTGAGGCACTAAGCGCTCTGGAGCAGGTTTTCATCAAGGATCTCTCTGTACTTTGCTCCGTTCATCTTTCCCTCGATCCTGACTAGACTCACAATCCCTGCCACTGAAAGACCCCACAGCGTGATGCTGCCACCACCATGCTTCACCGTAGAGATAGTGCCAGGTTTCCTCCAGACGTGACTCTTGGAATTCAGGCCAACCTAGGTTTCATCAGACCAGAGAATCTTGTTTCTCATGGTCTGACAGTCCTTTAGGTGCCTTTTAGCAAACTCCAAGTGGGCTGTCGTGTGCCTTTAACTGAGGAGTGTCTTCCGTCTGGTCACTCTACCATAAAGACCTGGTTGGTGGAGTGCTGCAGAGATGGATGTCCTTCTGGGAGGTTTTCCCATCTCCACAGAATAACTCTAGAGCTCTGTTAGAGTGATCATCAGGTTCTTGGTCACCTCCTTGACCAAGGCCCTTTTCCCTCGATTGCTGAGTTTGGCCAGGCGGCAAGCCATTGGACGAGCCTTGGTGGTTCCAAACTTCTTCCATTTAAGAATAATGGAGGCCACTGTGTTCTTGGGGACCTTCAATGCTGCAGACATAGCATGGTTTTTGCTCTGACATGCACTGTTAACTCTGGGATCTTAGGTGTGTGCCTTTCCAAATCATGACCAATCAATTGAATTTACCACAGGTGGACTCCAATCAAGTTGTAGAAACATCTCAAGGATGATCAATGGAAACAGGGTGCACCTGAACTCAATTTCGCATCTCATAGCAAATGGTCTCAATAATTATGTAAATAAGGTATTTCTGTTTTTATATATATACATTTGCAAACATAAAAAAATGGATTTCACTTTGTCATTGTGGGGCATTGTGTTTAGATGGGGCATTGTGTTTTGACAGGTGTTCCGGATCCAGTATGTCAGAAACAGCCGCCCTCCTGGGCCTTTCACCCACAACAGTGTCTAGGGTTTACTGAGAATGGAGCATTGCAACATTTACCTGGAGCTAACTCTGCAGATAGCACTACGGGGTGATTTGACAAGTCAAAGAAGTCAATTGATAAATGATTTAATAATACTTTTAGCAAAAAAAGTATCTTTAATTTACAATCTGTAGAAAATATGAGAATAGAAAGGTTCAGAACTTTTGTGAAACATCACTACACAGTTGAAAAATATATGGCAAATAGAAATCCAATATGGATGGTGTTAAATGAGAGATGGGAGGGGTTGAATGGAGCAGAAAGGAGGGACTAATAACAACAAGAGAACTCTTGTAAAATATACTGTGTCTGTAAAGTGTATATACTGTAGGTTCAGAACTTTTGTGAAACAGCACAGTTAAAAGTATATGGCAAATAGAAATCAAACTGGATGGAAATCAGAAATAGATGTGAAAGGTTTAGGCTAGAGGAAGGACAGGACTAAAATCAAACAAATATAACTATTGCAAAATACTGTAGATTGTGTCCATAAAATCTATATAGTATGTAAAAGCTGGAAGCAGAAGCACAATTGTTGTTGTTCATTACTTTACTCCAATTAGGGGAAGGGTGGTAGGGTTAGGGGAAAATGTATTTATATATATATATATATATATATATATATATATGTGTGTGACCCATTTCAGGAAACTAGGCATATGTCACAAGTCACTACTTCACACAAGATACATTTTGAACGTAAGGTTTTTTCAAATCAAAATGCGTTTTTTGGCAGAAATGCCTTCTGGAATATGTGAACTTTCATGTGCCTTAATAACAAACGTGTATGCTATCTGTAAATACTAATAAAATTGTTAAATTACGAGCCTAGATGGTTTAGCCACAAAACAGTGAGCAACTTTCCCGCTCGCCATGATTGGCTGAGAAAATGAGTGAAAACACCTGTCTCTGGATTACATCTTCAAACCAATGGCAACCATGGCATATGTGACAGGGAGAGGCGCCCAACCATGATGTATACGGGTTCCCAAGTGGCACAGCGGCCTAAGGCACTGCACCTCAGAGCAAGAGGCTTCACTATAGTCCCTGGTTTGAATCCAGAATGTATCACATCAGGATGTGATTGGGAGTCCCTTAGGGCGGTGCACAATTGGCCCAGTGTCGTCCGTCAGGCTGTCATTGTAAATAAGAATTTGTTCTTAACTGACTTGCCTAGTTAACTAAAGGTTCAAAATAAAAAATACAGGTAAGATACTATAGTTAGCTACATTTTCATTGTCATTTCAAGTTAAAGTGTACTGTTAGCTAGCTAGCTAATGTTAGCTGTCTGGCTCGCTATCTAATGTTGATATTGTAATGAAACAGCAGGGAGCAGGTCACAAACCCTCGACCTTCGAGCCCGATGTCCGGCGAACTATCGACTGTGCCGCAAAAGCATGCTCATGCGGCAGAGTCGATTTCCACGCTTATAAACCCAGGGTCGTTACAATATTATTTGTATCTCAGCGCTATATACTTGGCTAGTTATACTCTAATGTTAGCTAGCTAACATCAAACCTGGTTGGTTAGCTACCTGCAGATTCATGCAGGGTTGTAACATCATGAGTTGGGATTATGGTTCATTGTTTAGCTAGCTAGTAACCATTTCGGGTGCGTTCGAAAATTCAGTTTGGCCATCTACTCCGATGAGCACTCTCATCTGAGTGTGCCAGAGCGCAGAATTACTGATGAATTACGACCGCTCAGCATCCGTTGAATATGACCGGGGTCAGTAAACGTTGGGAAAAATCGTAATTAAATTGTTGCCAGCAGCACAGTTACAGTCACCAACGCTCTGGATAACATAAAACAGCCTAACCAACTTTGCTAGGGCAAGTAAAATAGTCAGAGTGGGGTGTCTCTCATTTGTGTCTGGAAGTAGCTAGCAAGCTAGCCAATGTTAGTCAGTTAGTTTGGGTGCTTGACTGCCGTTGTGAGGTGCAGAACACTCGGATCAACCCTACACATTGGCCAGAGTGTCCAGTGTGTGCTCTGAAAGCTCTGAGAGTGAAACGCTCTCGGACAATCTGACAGGACATTTGCAGTCACCAGCTCTGCTAGGGAGAGTAATGTTCAGTCAGCTGTTCTCTCATTTGTGTCTGGAAGTAGCTAGCAAGTTAGTCAGTTAGCTTGGGTGCTTGACTGCTGTTGTTAGTACAGAACGCTCGGATCAACCCAGCAAAGAGATGGGTCGGACTAAAGCTTAAGAGGGTGTGAACCAAAACCTTCAAAGGCCATTTTCTCAAAAGTGAGGTTACAAGTGTATCAATTTTCAAAGCAGAATTACTTTCCCATTGTTCCTCAAATGCAGTGTATGATATACCATTTTGACTCTGCTTTTATCCAAACACAATTTCAAATTTTTCTACATAAGACGGTCACATATACTGTATATATGTATCTATATTTATATGTATGTGTATATGTATGTATATTTATATATAAGTGTGTATGTATGTATGTATGTATGTATGTATGTGTGTGTGTGTGTGTGTGTGTGTGTGTGTGTGTGTGTGTGTGTGTGTGTGTGTATGTATATATATATATATATATATATAAAATAGAAAACAGAAATATCTTCGTTACATAAGCATTCAGAACCTTTGCTATAAGACATGAAATTGAGCTCAGGTATATCCTGTTTCCATTGATCATCTTTGAGATGTTTCTACAACTTAATTTTAGTCCACCTGTGGTAAATTCAATTGTTTGGACATGATTTGGAAAGGCACACACCTGTTTATACAAGGTCCCTGATTAACAATGCATGTCAGAGCAAAACCCAAGCCATGAGGTTGAAGGAATTGTCTGTAGCATTGAATGTCCCCAAGTGGACTCCATCATTCTTAAATGGAAGAAGTTTGGAACCACCAAGACTTCCTAGGGCTGGCCGCCCGGTCAAACTGAGCAATTGGGGGAGAAGGGCATGGGTCCAGGAGGTGGACAAGAACCTGATGGTCACAGTCACCGGATTTCAACCCTATTGAGCTTTTGTGGGAGCAGCTTCACCCTCTGGTACGTAAGAAGTGCCCATCAAGCCAATCCAACTTTTGGGAGGTGCTTCAGTAAGCATGAGGTGAAATCTCTTCAGAATGCCAAAGGTCTGCAAGGCTGTAATTGCTGCAAATTTTTTGACGAAATTAACCTCTTAAGTCGACCCTCTACTTTTTTGAACATTCTGTTAAAAATCGCGCAACATTTCAGCGCCCTGCTACTCATGCCAGGAATATAGTATATGCATTTGCTTAGTCTGTGTGGATAGAAAACACTCAGACGTTTAAAAAACTGGTTAAATCACTGCTGTGGCTTTACCAGAACGGCATTTACATCGAAAAGCACAGGAAAAACTAATCACTGAAAATGGGAAAATATATCCATGCGCTACTTGAACCCATTGATAAAGGTGAACCACAATTAATTGACTGAGGTTGCAGTACCTACAGCTTCCACACGGTGTCTAGAGTCTTGTCATTTCCCTTCGAGTTTTTCTTGGTCAAACACATACAGGACACCGTATCTCCTCCGGTCTAGGACCCCGGATATTTTCAAGAGTTTCCTGGCGAACATTTTTCCAGACGGACAGCTAATGATCTTTACATCGCCTCCTGATGAATTTTATCGCTTATTAACGTTTACTAATACCTAAAGTTGCATTACAAACGTATTTGAAGTGTTTTGTGAAAGTTTATCGTCGACTTTTGAATTTTAAAAAAATGACGTTACGTTTTGAAACAATGTTTTTTAGTTTATCACACAGTCTACATATATAACGATATCTAGGCTTTATATGGACCGATTTAATCGAAATAAAGACCCAAATAGTGTTTATGGGACATCTAGGAGTGCCAACAAAGAAGATGGTGAAAGGTAATGAATGTTTTCTATTTTATTGTGCGGTTTGTGTAACGCCGAAATGCTAATTATTTTGTTTTACGTCCCCTGTGGGTCTTTTGGGGTGTTGCATGCTATCAGATAATAGCTTCTCATGCTTTCGCGAAAAGCATTTTAAAAATCTGACTTGTTGCCTGGATTCACAACGAGTGTAGCTTTTAATTGATACCCTGCATGTGTATTTTAATGAACTTTTGAGTTTTAACTAATACTATTAGCATTTAGCGTAAGCGCATTTGCATTTCAGAGCTCTAGTT
>NW_027034299.1:0-7752 GCF_034236695.1 Oncorhynchus nerka | reverse complement strand
TCTCTCTCTCTCTTTTTCCTCCATTCCTCTCTCCTGCTCTCTCTGCACACAGCCCTCGATTGACATGCGCTCTGTACCACTGTTCTTTAAAGGAAAATAGATTTCACGTAAGAGAGTCCTGGAGCACTTTCTCCATGTTTAATGTCCCAGAGGTCTGAGAAAGGATGGGTCTTTTCTTAGAGCAAGTAAAAAGAGATTGGTTCCTATACAGCTCCATCTGAACCTATCCATCCCTATTAACTCTATATCATGTGTGCATTGTAACACGTGCAGAGCATCGGTGTGGGTTCAGAGATTGGCTTCATGCTGAATTAGCCGCAATTATTCCATTTGACTGGACCCCCGAATGAATATACGATGCAGAGAAATAAGCTGAGCAAAAAAACTAACAAACAAAATCAACCTGTTGTCATCAGTTAGCCGCGAGGTCCGCCCTCAGATCAGTCATTTGTGTCAGCTGTGTCCGTCCCCTAAAACCCTTCCCCGTGGATGCCAAGGATAATTGTGAAGAAAAGGGCCTGTTTTGGCACGACATGGTGGGTACTAGTTCTGGTACAGACGTTGGGATGCTGAAGCAGTGTCAGACTGGAATGGTGCAACGGGACAGCAAGAGATAAACCTCCCGCTCCTCTGCCAGTATGCTGCTGTGTCAGACTGGAATGGTGCAACGGGACAGCAAGAGATAAACCTCCCGCTCCTCTGCCAGTATGCTGCTGTGTCAGACTGGAATGGTGCAACGGGACAGCAAGAGATAAACCTCCCGCTCCTCTGCCAGTATGCTGCTGTGTCAGACTGGAATGGTGCAACGGGACAGCAAGAGATAAACCTCCCGCTCCTCTGCCAGTATGCTGCTGTGTCAGACTGGAATGGTGCAACGGGACAGCAAGAGATAAACCTCCCGCTCCTCTGCCAGTATGCTGCTGTGTCAGACTGAATTCTCTGCCTGCCAACTACAACGCTTCCTGATCAGTAATGAGCTTTCTATTAGGTAGTGTCTGCAGGCCCTGGCCTTGTGCATTAGACAGGCAGAGTGGAACCACAATTAGTGGAGTGTGTTTAATTCCACTGCTACTGGGGGTTCAGGTCAATATGCTGGGTATCTATTCCTCTCCTCCTCTCATTCTCTCTCCTCCTCCATATTGGAAAAGAGAATAATATTAGGTGTCAGATTTGGCTTTAATTACTAGCCGGGTCAGCTGGGCTACTGGGGTGATGGCTGGCTGGGTGGGTGGTGGAGGGCTGAGGCTGGTCACTGGTCTTCCTTCCCCCTCCCCTGTCCCCAAAGGTGTCCTATGTTCATCAACAGAAGTAGCTCTGGTGAATGTCAGAATGGAGAGAGATTATCACGGTGTCCAGGCCTGACAGGTTAATTTCATGAGCAGCCATTTGTAACCAACCCAAAGGAAATGAATTACTCAGGCCTCTTAACTTGTTAGTTGGTTGTGTGTTAGCATGCTGAAGCTGTTCTGATAAGCAAGTTTATCCTTGATGAGCTGATTTATATGTTTGCTAATGATTTGTTATCTGCAATTGCCAACACTTTGCAGCTGTAATGCAACACAAGTATTGAATCTGATGAGGTCAAGTAGCTACCACTATCTGATTCACTTTGGGATGAGTCAAGTAGCTACCACTATCTGATTCACTGCAGATGAGTCAAAGTAGCTACCACTATCTGATACACTGTAGATGGAGTCAAGTAGCCACTACCACTATCTGATTCACTGCAGATGAGTCAAGTAGCTACCACTATCTGATTCACTTCAGATGAGTCAAATTAGCTACCACTATCTGATTCACTTCAGATGAGTCAAGTAGCTACCACTATCTGATTCACTGCAGATGAGTCAAGTAGCTACCACTATCTGATTCACTGCAGATGAGTCAGTAGCTACCACTATCTGATTCACTGCAGATGAGTCAAGTAGCTACCACTATCTGATTCACAGATGGAGTCAAGTAGCTACCACTATCTGATACACTGTAGATGAGTCAAGTAGCTACCACTATCTGATACACTGCAGACGAGTCAAGTAGCTACCACTATCTGATTCACTGCAGATGAGTCAAGTAGCTACCACTATCTGATTCACTGCAGATGAGTCAAGTAGCTACCACTATCTGATACACTGTAGATGAGTCAAGTAGCTACCACTATCTGATTCACTCTACGATGAGCTCACATTGGTGAAGGTTCACTGATCCCTGATTCTACTGCAGATGAGTCAAGTAGCTACCACTATCTGATTCACTGCAGATGAGTCCAGTAGCTACCACTATCTGATTCATTGCAGATGGAGTCAAGTAGCTACCACTATCTGATTCATTGCAGATGAGTCAATAGCTAACTATCTGATTCACTGCAGACGAGTCAAGTAGCTACCACTATCTGATTCACTGCAGATGAGTCAAATAGCTACCACTATCTGATACACCAGATGAGTCAAATAGCTACCACTATCTGATTCACTGCAGATGAGTCAAATGAACTACCACTATCTGATTCATTGCAGATGAGTCAAGTAGCTACCACTATCTGATTCACTGCAGATGCTGCACTGTAGCTTCAGTCAGTTAATGATTCCCAGATTTCTGCTTGCTCACTGGGTTGATGATTAAAGGGTTAAATTGGGAAAAGCCCCACTAGGTTGCCAACGCTCTGCGGGAGCTTGAGGATATTTAGGTTATTTCTAGAGTAATGGTTTCTATTGGTCTGCTTCTTTAAATTCTACCTGGTCGATATAATTCATTGTACGGTACGATATGAGTCTGACCCACAGCTCACCACCAGTCTACATTGCATAAAACAAGAGCATGTTCAACTGTAGCAGAGAGGGCGTTTCAAGGGCAAGTAAAGGAGGACTCAACACACTGCACGACAGCAGAGGAGAAAATCACGTTGTACTATAAGAATATATTACCTGTTCTGCTAGCACTTAGGAACAGATGAAAACCAGGAGCTACAGCTGACACAACTATCAGGGGAATCAGATGCTAGCGGGATATAATGCCTGGAAACATCCCCTAGGCACATCACATTGATCTCACATGGAACCTGTTGCAGCTACAGAGACGATGACGGTGCAGTGAACCAATTTGTACCCCGTCGTATGTCCACATCCTCTCATTGAGTCCCTAATGGCACCCTATTCCCTACATAGGGTACTACATTTGACCAGAGGGGCAGTGCACTATGTAGGAATAGGGTGCCATTTGGGATGCTGCCTCTGTCTTGTTTCATTCAGCACTAGACCTTATCTACTGGTCCTGGTGTGACATGCCTGAGCCCGTTCCCAAGCACGGATCACATGGAAGCCATTGGATGGAGGATGGAAGATAAAACCATCTAGCTCAACGGTTGTGACAGTGGCTCCAGAGGGTTAAGGGGGGCGTAGGGAGGTAAAGTAAGCCCATTCCCCCATCTCTCAGTCCCAGAAGGCCAGGGGCAGGGCTAACTGGTGCATGCAGAGACTCACGCTTGTACCTTCCAATGGTGTTTGGTGGTTGGGGAGCTCTAGAGGCTATTCTGTAGTTGAGTCATTTCTCACAAAGGCCATGCATGCTAGGGAATTTAGCCAATAGAGACCATAGCTACAGCAGCCTGTACTGTAGCTACTGTCCAGCAGATTCACTGTCTGGGTCCAATAGATCCAATACAACTATCACCTGCATCACTTCCTGTTAATAAATCAGCAGCTGATTGGTCCTAGGTACTATATGTCCATCTAGTATCCAATCAACCCCTCTCTCTCTCTCTTCACTAATGTACAACAACATTATCCCAACCCCAGTCATTGCTTTGCCAGACAGACTAATTTCAAACAGAAAACTGAAATAATAACGCATTTCAATTTGCTAAGTGTGTCAAAGTAGCTTAATCTCGAATCAGATAAGTGTGTTAGGCAGGCTATATGTGGTTGTAATTATGTCTCAGTGGGGATTGGCTCTGCAGACAGGAGGAGGTTACTGGTGTCATGTTAACACCTGGAGGCCCCCGCTCTGCATCACACCGCCACCACCACATCTGGCTCCTCGCAGCTAGGTGACTTTATCAGCAACTTCATTGTAATCCATGATTCTTAACGGCTTTGATAATGGCTCTGTCTGGTTTTACAGCTTGTCAAACAACAGGCTATTTTCAATGCCTTCACTGCTTTTGAACAGGACTTTGAAAGCCATAAAAATTAGCAATGGAGGTTTTAAAGATGCTAAGGCTTCAGTGTCCCTCTCGGTTGGAAAAATGGACTGCCAGCACTCACTACTTTAAATTTACATAAATAAAGTAAAGAATCCCTAAACCTGTGCCTGTGTGCTTGTTGTTATGAGCGGTGTGGGTGTTGGTTTGGGTGTGGGTGTGGGTGTGGTGCAGGTGTTGGTGTGGGTTTTGGTGTGGGTGTTGGTGTGGGTGTGGGTGTTGGTGTGAGTGTTGGTGGGGTGTTGGTGAGTGTTGGTGTGGGTGTTGGTGTGGGTGCTGGTGTGGGTGTGGGTGTTGGTGTGAGTGTTGGTGTGGGTGTTGGTGTGAGTGTTGGTGTGGGTGTTGGTGTGGGTGTGGGTGTTGGTGTAGTGTGGGTGTGGGTGTTGCTGCCTACTGTGTGGTTGATAGGGATGATGGCTGACTCTGAGATGACAGCTGGCTGGATTTTAGTGATGACCTTGAGGGATCTGTTTGTCTCTCTCTCTAACCTGCCACAGCCCCTCTAGCGTTTCACACACACGCACGCACACACACACACACACACACACACACACACACACACACACACACACACACACACACACACACACACACACACACACACACACACATACACACACATACACACACACTGGGGGCCTTAATAACCCTTTCATTCTCTCCTCTTTCTCAGTGTCACTCCTCTCTTTACACCTTATCACTCTTTCTCTTCCCACACCCCATCTCCCATCCCCACCTAGCCACTCCCCTGTCTCTCTTTCCCACACCCCATCTCCCATCGCCACCCTAGCCACTCCCTGTCTCTCTCTTCCCACACCCCATCTCCCATCGCCACCCAGCCCTCCCTGTCTCTCTCTTTCCCACACCCCATCTCCCATCCCCACCTAGCCACTCCTGTCTCTCTTTCCCACACCCCATCTCCCATCCCCACCTAGCCACTCCTGTCTCTCTTTCCCACACCCCATCTCCATCGCCACCTAGCCACTCCCTGTCTCTCTCTTTCCCACACCCCATCTCCCCATCGCCACCTAGCCACTCCTGTCTCTCTTCCCACACCCCATCTCCCATCGCCACCCTAGCCACTCCTGTCTCTCTTCCCACACCCCATATCCCATCCCCACCTAGCCACTCCCTGTCTCTCTCTTCCCACACCCCATCTCCCATCCCCACCTAGCCACTCCTGTCTCTCTCTTCCCACACCCCATCTCCATCCCCACCTAGCCACTCCTGTCTCTCTCTTCCCACACCCCATCTCCCATCGCCACCTAGCCACTCCCTGTCTCTCTTCCCACACACCCCATCTCCCATCGCCACCTAGCCACTCCCTGTCTCTCTCTTCCCACACCCCATATCCCATCCCCACCTAGCCACTCCCTGTCTCTCTCTTCCCACCCCCATCTCCCATCCCCACCCCAGCTACTCCTGTCTCTCTTCCCACACCCCATCTCCCATCCCCACCTAGCCACTCCTGTCTCTCTCTTCCCCACACCCCATCTCCCATCCCCACCTAGCCACTCCTGTCTCTCTCTTCCACACCCCATCTCCCATCCCCACCCAGCCACTCCCTGTCTCTCTCTTTCCCACACCCCATCTCCCATCCCCACCTAGCCACCCTGTCTCTCTCCCCCACACCCCATCTCCCATCCCCACCTAGCCACTCCCCTGTCTCTCCCTCCCCACACACCCCATCTCCCATCCCCTCCTAGCCACCCCCTGTCTCTCTCTCCCCACACCCCATCTCCCATCCCCTCCTAGTCACTCCTGTCTCTATCTCCCCATACCCCATCTCCCATCCCCTCCTAGCCACCCCTGTCTCTATCTCTCCCACACCCCATCTCCCATCCCCTGCTAGCCCCCTCACTGTCTCCTATCTCGCCACACCCCATTCCTCATCCCCTCCTAGCCACCCCCTGTCTCTCTCTTCCCACACCCCATCTCCCATCCCCCTCCCTAGCCACCCCCTGTCTCTATCTCCCCACACCCCATCTCTCTCATCCCTCCTAGCTGCCTCCCTCTATCTCTCTCTCCCCACACCCCATCTCTCATCCCCTCCTAGCCACTCCCTGTCTCTCTCTTCCTTTTCCATCTCCCATCCCCTCCTAGCCACTCCATGACTCTCTCTTCCTGTTCCATCTCCCATCCCCTCCTAGCCACTCCCTGTCTCGCTCTTCCTGTTCCATCTCCCATCCCCTCCTAGCCACTCCATGTCTCTCTCTTCCTGTTCCATCTCCCATCCCTCCTAGCCACTCCATGTCTCTCTCTTCCTGTTCCATCTCCCATCCCCTCCTAGCCACTCCCTGTCTCGCTCTTCCTGTTCCATCTCCCATCCCCTCCTAGCCACTCCCTGTCTCTCTCTTCCTTTTCCATCTCCCCTCCCCTCCTAGCCACTCCATGTCTCTCTCTTCCTGTTCCATCTCCCCTCCCCTCCTAGCCACTCCATGTCTCTCTCTTCCTGTTCCATCTCCCATCCTCCTAGCCACTCCCTGTCTCTCTCTTCCTGTTCCATCTCCCATCCCCTCCTAGCCACTCCCTGTCTCTCTCTTCCTGTTCCATCTCCCATCCCCTCCTAGCCACTCCATGTCTCTCTCTTCCTGTTCCATCTCCCATCCCCTCCTAGCCACTCCATGTCTCTCTCTTCCTGTTCCATCTCCCATCCCCTCCTAGCCACTCCCTGTCTCTCTCTTCCTGTTCCATCTCCCATCCCCTCCTAGCCACTCCCTGTCTCTCTCTTCCTGTTCCATTTCTCATCCCCTCCTAGCCACCCCCTGTCTCTATCTCCCCACACCCCATCTCCCATCCCCTCCTAACCACCCCCGGTCTCTATCTCCCCACACCCCATCTCTCATCCCCTCCTAGCGTCTCCCTATCTCTCTCTCCCCACACCCCATCTCTCATCCCCTCCTAGCCACTCCCTGTCTCTCTCTTCCTGTTCCATCTCTCATCCCCTCCTAGCCACTCCCTGTCTCTCTCTTCCTTTTCCATCTCCCATCCCCTCCTAGCCACTCCATGGTCTCTCTCTTCCTGTTCCATCTCCCATCCCCTCCTAGCCACTCCCTGTCTCGCTCTTCCTGTTCCATCTCCCATCCCCTCCTAGCCACTCCCTGTCTCTCTCTTCCTTTTCCATCTCCCATCCCCTCCTAGCCACTCCATGTCTCTCTCTTCCTGTTCCATCTCCCATCCCCTCCTAGCCACTCCATGTCTCTCTCTTCCTGTTCCATCTCCCATCCCCTCCTAGCCACTCCCTGTCTCTCTCTTCCTGTTCCATCTCCCATCCCCTCCTAGCCACTCCCTGTCTCTCTCTTCCTGTTCCATCTCCCATCCCCTCCTAGCCACTCCCTGTCTCTCTCTTCCTGTTCCATTTCTCATCCCTCCTAGCCACCCCCTGTCTCTATCTCCCCACACCCCATCTCCCATCCCCTCCTAACCACCCCCGGTCTCTATCTCCCCACACCCCATCTCTCATCCCCTCCTAGCGTCTCCCTATCTCTCTCTCCCCACACCCCATCTCTCATCCCCTCCTAGCCACTCCCTGTCTCTCTCTTCCTGTTCCATCTCTC
>NW_027034298.1:0-7751 GCF_034236695.1 Oncorhynchus nerka | reverse complement strand
TTACCCAGGCTATGTCTAGATGTTGTATGTTACCCAGGCTATGTCTAGATACTGTATGTTACCCAGGCTATGTCTAGATGTTGTTACATATTACCCAGGCTATGTCTAGATGTTGTATATTACCCAGGCTGTGCTCTAGATGTTGTATATTACCCAGGCTATGTCTAGATGTTGTATGTTACCCAGGCTATGCCTAGATGTTGTATGTTACCCAACTGAGCTATGCCTAGATGTTGTATATTACCGGCTCTAGATGTTGTATATTGCCTAGCTATGTCTAGATGTTGTATATTACCCAGGCTATGTCTAGATGTTGTATGTTACCCAGGCTATGTCTAGATGTTGTATATTACCCAGGCTATGTCTAGATGTTGTATATTATACACAGGCTATGTCTAGATGTTGTATATTACCCAGGCTATGTCTAGATGTTGTATATTACCCAGGCTATGTCTAGATGTTGTATATTACCCAGGCTATGTCTAGATGTTGTATATTACCCAGGCTATGTCTAGATGTTGTACATGTCTAGATGTTGTATGCCAGGCTATGTCTAGATGTTGTATATTACCCAGGCTATGTCTAGATGTTGTATATTACCCAGGCTATGTCTAGATGTTGTATATGTAACCCAGGCTATGTCTAGATGTCATGTATGTTACCGAGGCTGTGTCTAGATGTTGTATGTTACCCAGGCTATGTCTAGATGTTGTATATTACCCAGGCTATGTCTAGATGTTGTATATTACCCAGGCTATGTCTAGATGTTGTATATTACACAAGCTATGTCTAGATGTTGTATATTACCCAGGCTATGTCTAGATGTTGTATGTTACCCAGGCTATGTCTAGATGTTGTATATTACCCAGGCTATGTCTAGATGTTCGTATGTTACCCAGGCTATGTCTAGATGTTGTATATTACCCAGGCTATGTCTAGATGTTGTATATTACCCAGGCTGTGTCTAGATGTTGTATATTACCCAGGCTATGTCTAGATAGTTGTATATTACCCAGGCTATGTCTAGATGCTGTATATTACCCAGGCTATGTCTAGATGTTGTATATTACCCAGGCTATGTCTAGATGTTGTATATTACCCAGGCTAGTGTCTAGATGTTGTATATTACCCAGGCTATGTCTAGATGTTTGTATATTACCGAGGCTGTGTCTAGATGTTGTATATTACCCAGGCTATGTCTAGATGTTGTATATTACCCAGGCTATGTCTAGATGTTGTATATTACCCAGGCTTATGTCTAGATGTTGTATATTACCCAGGCTATGTCTAGATGTTGTATATTACCCAGGCTATGTCTAGATGTTGTATATTACCCAGGCTATGTCTAGATGTTGTATATTACCCAGGCTATGTCTAGATGTTTGTATATTACCCAGGCTATGTCTAGATGGTTGTATGTTACTCCAGGCTATGTCTAGATGTTGTATATTACCCAGGCTATGTCTAGATGTTGTATGTTACCTAGCCAGGCTGTGTCTAGATGTTGTATATTACCCAGGCTATGTCTAGATGTTGTATATTACCCAGGCTATGTCTAGATGTTGTATATTACCCAGGCTATGTCTAGATGTTGTATATTACCCAGGCTATGTCTAGATGTTGTATGTTACCCAGGCTATGTCTAGATGTTGTATGTTACCCAGGCTATGTCTAGATGTTGTATATTACCCAGGCTATGTCTAGATGTTGTATGTTACCCAGGCTATGTCTAGATGTTGTATATTACCCAGGCTATGTCTAGATGTTGTATATTACCCAGGCTATGTCTAGATGTTGTATGTTACCCAGGCTATGTCTAGATGTTGTATGTTACCCAGGCTATGTCTAGATGTTGTATATTACCCAAGCTATGTCTAGATGTTGTATATTACCCAGGCTATGTCTAGATGTTGTATATTACCCAGGCTATGTCTAGATGTTGTATATTACCCAGGCTATGTCTAGATGTTGTATATTACCCAGGCTGTGTCTAGATGTTGTATGTTACCCAGGCTATGTCTAGATGTTGTATATTACCCAAGCTATGTCTAGATGTTGTATGTTACCCAGGCTATGTCTAGATGTTGTATGTTACCCAGGCTATGTCTAGATGTTGTATATTACCCAGGCTATGTCTAGATGTTGTATGTTACCGAGGCTATGTCTAGATGTTGTATATTACCCAGGCTATGTCTAGATGTTGTATATTACCCAGGCTATGTCTAGATGTTGTATATTACCCAAGCTATGTCTAGATGTTGTATATTACCCAGGCTATGTCTAGATGTTGTATATTACCCAGGCTATGTCTAGATGTTGTATATTACAGAGGCTATGTCTAGATGTTGTATATTACCCAGGCTATGTCTAGATGTTGTATATTACCCAGGCTATGTCTAGATGTTGTATGTTACCCAGGCTATGTCTAGAAGTTGTATATTACCCAGGCTATGTCTAGATGTTGTATATTACCCAGGCTATGTCTAGATGTTGTATATTACCCAGGCTATGTCTAGATACTGTATGTTACCCAGGCTATGTCTAGATGTTGTATATTACCCAAGCTATTTCTAGATGTTGTATATTACCCAGGCTATGTCTAGATGTTGTATATTACCCAGGCTATGTCTAGATGTTGTATATTGCCCAGGCTATGTCTAGATGTTGTATATTACCCAGGCTATGTCTAGATGTTGTATATTACCCAGGCTATGTCTAGATGTTGTATATTACCCAGGCTATGTCTAGATGTTCTATGTTATCCAGGCTATGTCTAGATGTTGTATGTTACCCAAGCTATGTCTAGATGTTAAATATTACCCAGGCTGTCTCTAGATGTTGTATATTACCCAAGCTATGTCTAGATGTTAAATATTACCCAGGCTGTCTCTAGATGTTGTATATTACCCAGGCTATGTCTAGATGTTCTATGTTACCCAGGCTATGTCTAGATACTGTATGTTACCGAGGCTATGTCTAGATGTTGTATATTACCCAGGCTGTCTCTAGATGTTGTATATTACCCAGGCTGTGTCTAGATGCTGTATATTACCCAGGCTATGTCTAGATGTTGTATATTACCCAGGCTATGTCTAGATGTTGTATATTACCCAGGCTATGTCTAGATGTTGTATATTACCCAGGCTATGTCTAGATGTTGTATATTACCTAGGCTATGTCTAGATGTTGTATGTTAGCCAGGCTATGTCTAGACGTTGTATATTACCCAGGCTACGTCTAGATGTTGTATATTACCCAGGCTATGTCTAGATGTTGTATATTACCTAGGCTATGTCTAGATGTTGTATATTACCCAGGGTATACCTAGATGTTGAATATTGCAGGCATGTCTAGATGTTGTATATTACCCAGACTCGTCTAGATGTTCTATGTTACCCAGGCTACGTCTAGATGTTCTATGTTACCCAGGCTATGTCTAGATGTTGTATGTTACCCAGGCTATGTCTAGATGTTTGTATTTTACCCAGGCTGTGTCTAGATGTTGTATAATCACCCAGGCTGTGTCTAGATGTTGTATATATACCCAGGCTGTGTCTAGATTTTGTATATTACCCAGGCTATGTCTAGATGTTGTATATTACCCAGGCTATGTCTAGATGTTTTACACTTATATTACCCAGGCTATGCCTATATGTTTGTATGTTAGCCAGGCTATGTCTGGATGTTGTATATTACAGGCTATACCTGATGTTGTATATTACCCAGGCTATGTCTAGATGTTGTATATTACCCAGGCTATGTCTAGATGTTTGTATATTACCCAGGCTATGTCTAGATGTGTATGTTACCCAGGCTATGTCTAGATGTTGTATATTACCCAAGCTATGTCTAGATGTTTGTATAATTACAGGCTGTCTCTAGATGTTATATATTACCCAGGCTATGTCTAGATGTTTGTATATTACCCAGGCTATGTCTAGATGTTGTGCCCAGGCTATGTCTAGATACTGTATGTTACCCAGGCTATGTCTAGATGTGTATATTACCCAAAGCTATGTCTAGATGTTGTATATTACTGCAGGCTGTCTCTAGATGTTGTATATATACTTTAGGCTATGTCACAGATGTTGTATATTACCCAGGCTGTGTCTAGGACTTTTTATATTACTTGGGCTATGTCTGGATGTTGTATATTGCAGGCTATGTCTGGATGTTGTATGTGCCAGAGCTGCCACCTATATGTTGTATGTTAGCCAGGCTATGTCTAGATGTTGTATATTGAGGCTATGTCTAGATGTTGTATATTACCCAGGCTATGTCTAGATGTTGTATATTACCCAGGCTATGTCTAGATGTTGTATATTACCCAAGCTATGTCTAGATACTGTATGTTACCCAGGCTATGTCTAGATGTTGTATATTACCCAGGCTATGGCTAGATGTTGTATATTATCCAGGCTATGTCTAGATGTTGTATATTACCCAGGCTATGTCTAGATGTTGTATATTACCCAGGCTATGTCTAGATGTTGTATATTACCCAGGCTATGTCTAGATGTTGTATGTTACCGAGGCTATGTCTAGATGTTGTATATGTCTAGATGTTGTATGTTACCGAGGCTGTGTCTAGATGTTGTATATTACCCAAGCTATGTCTAGATGTTGTATGTTAGCCAGGCTATGTCTAGATGTTGTATAGAACCCAGGCTATGTCTAGATACTGTATGTTACCGAGGCTATGTCTAGATGTTGTATATTACCGAGGCTATACCTAGATGTTGTATGTTACCCAGGCTATGTCTAGATGTTGTATATTACCCAGGCTATGTCTAGATGTTGTATATTACCCAGGCTATGTCTAGATGTTGTATATTACCCAGGCTATGTCTAGATGTTGTATATTACCCAGGCTATGTCTAGATGTTGTATGTTACCCAGGCTATGTCTAGATGTTGTATATTACCCAGGCTATGTCTAGATGTTGTATATTACCCAGGCTATGTCTAGATGTTGTATATTACCCAAGCTATGTCTAGATGTTGTATATTACCCAGGCTATGTCTAGATGTTGTATATTACCCAGGCTATGTCTAGATGTTGTATATTACCCAGGCTATGTCTAGATGTTGTATATTACCCAGGCTATGTCTAGATGTTGTATATTACCCAGGCTATGTCTAGATGTTGTATATTACCCAGGCTATGTCTAGATGTTGTATATTACCCAGGCTATGTCTAGATGTTGTATATTACCCAGGCTATGTCTAGATGTTGTATATTACCCAGGCTATGTCTAGATACTGTATGTTACCCAGGCTATGTCTAGATGTTGTATATTACCCAGGCTATGTCTAGATGTTGTATATTACCCAGGCTATGTCTAGATGTTGTATATTACCCAGGCTATGTCTAGATGTTGTATATTACCCAGAGCTATGTCTAGATGTTGTATATTACCCAGGCTATGTCTAGATGTTGTATATTACCTAGGCTATGTCTAGATGTTGTATATTACCCAGGCTATGTCTAGATGTTCTATGTTATCCAGGCTATGTCTAGATGTTGTATGTTACCCAAGCTATGTCTAGATGTTAAATATTACCCAGGCTGTCTCTAGATGTTGTATATTACCCAAGCTATGTCTAGATGTTAAATATTACCCAGGCTGTCTCTAGATGTTGTATATTACCCAGGCTATGTCTAGATGTTCTATGTTACCCAGGCTATGTCTAGATACTGTATGTTACCCAGGCTATGTCTAGATGTTGTATATTACCCAGGCTGTGTCTAGATGTTGTATATTACCCAGGCTGTGTCTAGATGTTGTATATTACCCAGGCTATGTCTAGATGTTGTATATTACCCAGGCTATGTCTAGATGTTGTATATTACCCAGGCTATGTCTAGATGTTGTATATTACCCAGGCTATGTCTAGATGTTGTATATTACCTAGGCTATGTCTAGATGTTGTATGTTAGCCAGGCTATGTCTAGACGTTGTATATTACCCAGGCTACGTCTAGATGTTGTATATTACCCAGGCTATGTCTAGATGTTGTATATTACCTAGGCTATGTCTAGATGTTGTATATTACCCAGGGTATACCTAGATGTTGAATATTACCCAGGCTATGTCTAGATGTTGTATATTACCCAGGCTACGTCTAGATGTTCTATATTACCCAGGCTACGTCTAGATGTTCTATGTTACCCAGGCTATGTCTAGATGTTGTATGTTACCCAGGCTATGTCTAGATGTTGTATTTTACCCAGGCTGTGTCTAGATGTTGTATATTACCCAGGCTGTGTCTAGATGTTGTATATTACCCAGGCTGTGTCTAGATTTTGTATATTACCCAGGCTATGTCTAGATGTTGTATATTACCCAGGCTATGTCTAGATGTTGTATATTACCCAGGCTATGCCTATATGTTGTATGTTAGCCAGGCTATGTCTAGATGTTGTATATTACCCAGGCTATACCTAGATGTTGTATATTACCCAGGCTATGTCTAGATGTTGTATATTACCCAGGCTATGTCTAGATGTTGTATATTACCCAGGCTATGTCTAGATACTGTATGTTACCCAGGCTATGTCTAGATGTTGTATATTACCCAAGCTATGTCTAGATGTTGTATATTACCCAGGCTGTCTCTAGATGTTGTATATTACCCAGGCTATGTCTAGATGTTGTATATTACCCAGGCTATGTCTAGATGTTGTATATTACCCAGGCTATGTCTAGATACTGTATGTTACCCAGGCTATGTCTAGATGTTGTATATTACCCAAGCTATGTCTAGATGTTGTATATTACCCAGGCTGTCTCTAGATGTTGTATATTACCCAGGCTATGTCTAGATGTTGTATATTACCCAGGCTGTCTCTAGATGTTGTATATTACCCAGGCTATGTCTAGATGTTGTATATTACCCAGGCTATGTCTAGATGTTGTATATTACCCAGGCTATGCCTAGATGTTGTATGTTACCCAGGCTATGTCTAGATGTTGTATATTACCCAGGCTATGTCTAGATGTTGTATATTACCCAGGCTATGTCTAGATGTTGTATATTACCCAGGCTATGTCTAGATGTTGTATATTACCCAGGCTATGTCTAGATGTTGTATATTACCCAGGCTATGTCTAGATGTTGTATATTACCCAAGCTATGTCTAGATACTGTATATTACCCAGGCTATGTCTAGATGTTGTATATTACCCAGGCTATGGCTAGATGTTGTATATTATCCAGGCTATGTCTAGATGTTGTATATTACCCAGGCTATGTCTAGATGTTGTATATTACCCAGGCTATGTCTAGATGTTGTATATTACCCAGGCTATGTCTAGATGTTGTATATTACCCAGGCTATGTCTAGATGTTGTATATGTCTAGATGTTGTATGTTACCGAGGCTGTGTCTAGATGTTGTATATTACCCAAGCTATGTCTAGATGTTGTATGTTAGCCAGGCTATGTCTAGATGTTGTATAGAACCCAGGCTATGTCTAGATACTTGTATGTTACCGAGGCTATGTCTAGATGTTGTATATTACCCAGGCTATACCTAGATGTTGTATGTTACCCAGGCTATGTCTAGATGTTGTATATTACCCAGGCTATGTCTAGATGTTGTATATTACCCAGGCTATGTCTAGATGTTGTATATTACCCAGGCTGTGTCTAGATGTTGTATGTTACCCAGGCTATGTCAGATATTATGTATTACCCAGGCTATGTCTAGATGTTGTATATTTACCCAGGCTATGTCTAGATGTTCTAT
>NW_027034297.1:0-7742 GCF_034236695.1 Oncorhynchus nerka | reverse complement strand
ACGAGGCATACAGTTCGCAGTGGTGGGTAGTTTAAGGGGCTTTGGTGACAAAACGGATTGCACTGTGATAGACTGCATCCAGTTTGCTGAGTAGGGTGTTGGAGGCTATTTTGTAAATAACATCGCCGAAGTCAAGGATCGGTAGTATAGCCAGTTTTATGAGGGTATGTTTGGCAGCATGAGTGAAGGAGGCTTTAATTCTAGATTACATATTTGATTGGAGATGGTCAATGTGAGTCTGGAAGGAGAGTTTACAGTCTAACCAGACACCTAGGTATTTGTAGTTGTCCACATATTCTAAGTCAGAACCATCCAGTGTACTGATGCTAGTCGGGCGGGAGGGTGCGGGCAGCTTTCGGTTGAAAAGAATGCACTTAGTTTTTCTTGCATTTAAAAGCAGTTGGAGGCCTTGGAAGGAGAGGTGTATGGCATTGAAGCTCTTTTGGAGTTTTTTTTAGCATAGTGTCCAAAAGAAAGGCCAGATGTATACAGAATGATGTCGTCTGCATAGAGGTGGATCAGAGAATCACCAGCAGCAAGAGCGACATCATTGATATATAAAGAGAAAAGAATCGGCCTGAGAATTGAACCCTGTGGCTCCACCATAGATACTGCCTGTCCAGACAACAGGCACTCCAATTTGACACACTGAACTCTATCTGAGAAGTAGTTGGTGAACCAAGCGAGGCAATCATTTGAGAAGCCAAGGCTATTGAGTCTGCCGATAAGAATGCGGTGATTGAGAGATTCTAAAGCCTTGGCCAGGTCAATGAAGACGGCTGCACAGTACTGTCTTTTATCGATAGCGTTTATGATATTGTTTAGGATCTTGAGCGTGACTGAGGTGCACCCATGACCAGCTCTTGGGGAAGTTGCTGCAGGGGGTGCTGAGATGTTGGCCCGGGGTAGTGGTAACCAGGTGGAAAGCATGGCCAGCCGTAACAAATGTTTATTGAAATGATCGATTATCGTAGCTTTATCGGTGGTGACAACGTTTCCTATCCTCAGTGCAGTGGGCAGCTGGGAGGAGGTGCTCTTATTCTCCATGGACTTTACAGTGTCCCAAAACTGTTTGGAATTAGTGCTACAGGATGCAAATTTCTGTTTGAAAAAGCTAGCCTTAGCTTTCCTAACTGACTGAGTATATTGGTTCCTGACTTCTCTGAAAAGTTGTATATCGCGGGGGGTATTCGATGCTAGTGCAGAACGCCACAGGATGTTTTTGTGCTGGTCAATGGCAGTCAAGTCTGGGGTGAACCGAAGGCTGTTCTGTTCTATCTGTTCTTTTTTGAATGGGGCTTATTTAAGACTGTGAGGAAAACACTTTTAAAGAGCAACCAGACATCCTCTACTGACGGGATGAGGTCAGTATCTTTCCAGGATACCCAGGCCAGGTCTATTAGAAAGGCTTGCTCGCAGAAGTGTTTTAGGGAGCATTTGACAGTGATGAGGGATGGCCATTTGACCGCGGACCCATTACGCACATAGGCAATGAGGCAGTGATCGTTGAGATCCTGGTTGAAGACAGCAGAGGTGTATTTAGAGGTCAAGTTGGTCAGGACAATATCTAAGAGGGTGCCCATGGTTATGGATTTAGGGTTATATCTGGTAGGTTCCTTGATAATTTGTGTGAGATTGAGGGCATCTATCTAGATTGTAGGATGGCCGGGGTGTTAAGCATGTCCCAGTTTAGGTCACCTAACAGTACAAACTCTGAAGATAGATGGGGGGCAATCAATTCACATATGGTGTCCAAGGCACAGATGGGGGCTGAAGGGGGTCTATAACATGCGACAATGGTGAGAGACTTGTTTCTGGAAAGGTGGATTTTTAAAAGTAGAAGCTCAAATTGTTTGGGCACAGACCTGGATAGTATGACAGAACTATGCAGGCTATCTCTGAGGTGGATTGCAACTCCGCCCCCTTTGGCAATTCTATCTTGTCTGAAATTGTTATAGTTAGGGATGGAAATTTCAGGATTTATGGCCTTCCTATGCCAGGATTCAGACATGGCTAGGACATCATGGTTGGAGTGTGCTAAAGCAATGAATAAAACAAACTTAGGGAGGAGGCTTCTAATGTTAACATGCAATGAAACCAAGGCTTTTACGGTTACAGAAGTCAACAAATGAGAGTGCCTGGGGAATGGGAGTGGAGCTAGGGGCTGCAGGGCCTGGGTTAACCTCTTCATCACCAGAGGAACAGAGGAGGAGTAGGATAAGGGTACGGCCAGAATATAAGAATCTGAATGGCCCCGTAAGGCTCGAACAGAGAGTAAAAGGCAGATTCTACAGAAGAATAGATTCAAGGCATAATGTACAGACAAGGGTATGGTAGGATGTGAATACAGTGGAGGTAAACCTGACTACGAGCTAGTAGCTAGGTTGCTGGCTAGCTTCTGATGGGGGTTCCGGTTCTTAAGTGTAAAAAAAAAAGCAGATCCGTACCACATTGGGTGAGTGGTGGCTGCGGTTCAGTCTGTAGATGGAAATTACTTAAAAAAGATAAAAAGATATATACAGGACAAGACAAGACATGTCCTACTTTCGCCTTCCTGCTCCTACTAAGCACTGTTAGCGATTGCTATTGAATAACTGATGGCCTGAGTTGGGAGCCATTGGGTTTTCTGGTCCCAGTTTATGCACCTATATTGACTCGTTTCTTATGGACAGAAGCTAAAGAATGTGTGGGGCACAGTCTGTGGTATTAAGGTCCTTGATATCTTTTTTGGCCTTGCTGTGATACTGGGCAGAGGTGTCATTGAGGGCAGGTAGTTTGCCCCCGGTGATGGGTTGTGCAGACCGCACCACCCTCTGGAGAGCCTTGCGGTTGAGGGTGGTGCAAATGCCGGACCAGGCGGTGATACATCCCGACAGGATGCTCTCGATTGTGCATCTGTAGAAGTTTGTGAGTGTTTTAGATGACAAGCCACATTTCTTCAGCCTCCTGAGGTTGAAGAGGCGCTGTTGTGCCTTGTTCACCACGCTGTCTGTGTGGGTGTACCATTTCAGTTTGTCAGTGATGTGTACGCCGAGGAACATAAAACCTTCCACTTTCTCCAAAACTGTCCCGTGGACATCAGGATGTTATTAAATGTCCTCTGTAGTGGTCAACATGATGTTATTAAATATCCTCTGTAGTGGACATCAGGATGTTATTAAATATCCTCTGTAGTGGACATCAGGATGTTATTAAATATCCTCTGTAGCGAACAACAGGATGTTATTAAATGTCCTCTGTAGTGGAGATCAGGATGTTATTAAATATCCTCTGTAGTGGACATCAGTATGTTATTAAATATCCTCTGTAGTGGACATCAGTATGTTATTAAATATCCTCTGTAGTGGAGATCAGGAGATCAGGATGTTATTAAATATCCTCTGTAGTGGACAACAGGATGTTATTAAATGTCCTCTGTAGTGGATGTTACGGATACAGTTATCCTGTGGTTGTGTATCCTGTGTGTGTTTCTTTTCTCTCCTTCTCCCCTCACAGGTGAAAACCATCACTCCCCAATCAGTCAACAATCAATCATCAATCAGAAGACACACCTCCTCCTATTTCCTACCCTATCACAGTTCCTTCCCCATGGTTTAAAAACCCCATCATTTGTTTGTTCTAAAGCAATCTCTAGCAATCTCTAGCTCAATCTCTCTGTAAATGCTATGTCTGTAGGTCTCTGTGTTTCACTCTCGCTTTGTGTCTTAACCTCTCTTTTGTTTAAAGCACCTCCATAGCACTTTGTCATCACCTGTGAGTATTGTTTTTGGTTATGGTGTTTGTGTGTTGCTGGTGGGAAAAGGGGGAAACCAAGACAAGTCGCCCATGGGCATACACTACCCGTAGGTGAACTTTGTTAAATACACTAGTTAGAACTGGGCGGACCACCCACTGTATTTTTGGTTAGTTAGTTAGCTGTTGTTAAAGTAGGCTAGTCTAACTTAGGGGTGTTTTTGAATACTTATTGTTTCTTTCCTTGGGTCCAGCTCAGCCCCTTTTCCTGCTTCCCCCCCATTACCGTGTGTTTATAAATAAACCTAGAGTTTGACGGTAGATTTCTGTTGTCGTGGTTATTTCGTGCACACTTTTACTTTGTCACAATAATAATTTGCATGAGTTATGTTACGGGTCTCATTACCATCCCCCCTAGACTGTCGGGCCAAAAGGGATTCGTAACAGTGGACATCAGGATGTTATTAAATGTCCTTGGTAGTGGACATCAGGATGTTATTAAATGTCCTCTGTAGTGGACAACAGGATGTTATTAAATGTCCTTGGTAGTGGACATCAGGATGTTATTAAATGTCCTTGGTAGTGGACAACAGGATGTTAACACCCATGCAATTAAATGCCTGTCTCTGAAACACCGATACATTTACAGAGCCTGTCTCTGAAACACCGATACATTTACAGAGCCTGTCTCTGAAACACCGATACATTTACAGAGCCTGTCTCTGAAACAGTCAGTCAGTCATTCTCAGATCACTGCTCAGAGGCTCAAAGCAGGAAGCTGTACGAGCCAGCTGTACGAGCCATATGGTGCTCAGAAAACCAAAAAATCTCACGTACCTCCCTCCATCCCTCCCTCCTTCACTCTCCCTCCCTTCCTCTCTCCTTCCATCCCCCCCCTCTCCTTCCCTCCTTCACTCTCTCCCAACCACCCACCCTCCCTCCCTCCCCTCTCTCCTTCACACTCTCTCCCTCCCTCCCTACTTCACTCTCCCACCCACCCTCCTCCCTCTCTCCTTCCATCCCCCATATGTCCCTTCCTCCTTCACACTCTCCCACCCTCTCTTCTTCACTCTCTCCTTCCTTCCCTCCCTCCGTGCCTGAGCCTTGATGCACCGGTACCGCCTGCAGTGCGGGAGAATGGAGAACAGTCCATGTCTCGGATGGCTAGAGTCTTTGTCAATTTTTCTCAGACACCGCCTGGCGTGTACGTTAAAAGTTAAAAGACAGACGACTGTGAGGTTGAGCTCTAATGCTGTGACGCTGTTGTGTTTGTTTGTGTGTGTGTGTGTGTGTGCAGCTGTGTATATGTATATATCAGACACCCAGTGGTCTGTGTTGAGTCAAGTACATCAGTAGGTTTTCTAGCTGGCCTTATCACAGTTTTTTTTGATTGCTTAAGCACGATTTTCAAAACAGGGCCCGTGTTTTCAAAACACTACACACAATTAGCACAACCACACACCCAATTAGCAATTTAGCACAAAAAACAAAACATACAGATCCTTTGCAAAATTAAACACTCTTGTAGAAACTATACACTTTTTAAAAACCACACTTTGTTACCATATGAAACACACACGTTTCACATTACTATACTCTGTTTACACGAGTTACACTCTGCTGTGATAAACCTAAAACACTTAGCACTTCTACTTCCCTATGATTAGAGTAGGCTACTATCAACAAAGTACAAATATAATGTAAATTCACCAAACACTACACAAGACCAATGTTGCAGACTGAAGAAACTAATTTATTTCTCAACACGCCCAAAATGTTGACATGGACATGGAGATTCATAATACTGTAACCAAACGTCACTTTACGTATTGTAAGTTCAAAAAAATAAATACAAAAATAACTAGACATTGTCTCTTCGCCTAGCTGGATCTGGCCAGAGAATTTCATCAACATCGCAGGCAATGTTGTCATTAGCAAGACACCTTGGAAAGAAACGTCTTGAATGACGAATCCATCCTTGCATTGCTGCTACCTATCTGGTCACAGGCCTCTCCATGGCTTGGATGAGGGGTACTTCAGCCTGAGACGGAGATCATATACCTTCCACCGCCATGCCGAGAAAAACTCTTCTATAGGGTTGAGGGAATGGAGAGTATGGTGGGAAGATATAGGACGGTGAAATGTGGATGTTGCTGAAACAGTTCTGAACCAGAGCAGAGCGGTGGAAAGACACATTGTCCCAGACAACAATGTATTGATATGATCGATTTGATTTTGCTACTGCTGTTATGTTGTGCAATTGGTCCAAGAATGTAAGTATGAGTGCTGTGTTGTAAGGGCCCATATGGGCATGGCGGTGGAGGACCCCATTCTGTGTAATGGCTGCACAGAGTGTTATACATCATTTCCCAGAAACCTCCTCCTTTACTTCTCTGTTCCAGACGTTCTAGACGACCAATTCTTATTGCTTTTAGCCGCACCCTTATTCTAATTCCTCCTATGTTCCTCTGGCACGTAGAGGAATCCAGGCCCTGCAGTGCCTAGCTCCACTCCTATTCCCCAGGCGCTCTCTTTTGACGACTTCTGTAACCGTAATAGCCTTGGTTTCATGCATGTTAACATTAGAAGCCTCCTCCCTAAGTTTGTTCTATTCACTGCTTTAGCACACTCTGCCAACCCAGATGTTCTAGCTGTGTCTGAATCCTGGCTTAGGAAGACCACCAAAAATTCTGAAATTTTAATTCCAAACTACAACATTTTCAGACAAGATAGAACTGCCAAAGGGGTCGTGTTGCAATCTACTGCAAAGCTAGCCTGCAGAGTTCGGTTGTTGCCACCCCTACTACTAGCCTGTTCAACCTCTCTTTCGTGTCGTCTGAGATTGGAAAGCAGCTGCGGTCATCCCCCTCTTCAAAGGGGGGGACACTCTTGACCCGAACTGCTACAGACCTATATCTATCCTACCATGCCTTTCTAAGGTCTTCGAAAGCCAAGTCAACAAACAGATTACCGACCATTTCGAATCTCACCATACCTTCTCTGCTATGCAATCTGGTTTCAGAGCTGGTCATGGGTGCACCTCAGCCACGCTCAAGGTCCTAAACGATATCTTTTAACCGCCATCGATAAGAAACATTACTGTGCAGCCGTATTCACTGATCTGGCCAAGGCTTTCGACTCTGTCAATCACCACATCCTCATCGGCAGACTCGACAGCCTTGGTTTCTCAAATGATTGCCTCGCCTGGTTCACCAACTACTTCTCTGATAGAGTTCAGTGTGTCAAATCGGAGGGTCTGCTGTCCGGACCTCTAGCAGTCTCTATGGGGGTGCCACAGGGTTCAATTCTTGGACCGACTCTCTTCTCTGTATACATCAATGAGGTCGCTCTTGCTGCTGGTGAGTTCTGATCCACCTCTATGCAGACGACACCATTCTGTATACTTCTGGCCCTTCTTTGGACACTGTGTTAACAACCCTCCAGGCAAGCTTCAATGCCATACAACTCTCCTTCCGTGGCCTCCAATTGCTCTTAAATACAAGTAAAACTAAATGCATGCTCTTCAACCGATCGCTACCTGCACCTACCCGCCTGTCCAACATCACTACTCTGGACGGCTCTGACTTAGAATACGTGGACAACTACAAATACTTAGGTGTCTGGTTAGACTGTAAACTCTCCTTCCAGACCCATATCAAACATCTCCAATCCAAAGTTAAATCTAGAATTGGCTTCCTATTTCGCAACAAAGCATCCTTCACTCATGCTGCCAAACATACCCTTGTAAAACTGACCATCCTACCAATCCTCGACTTTGGCGATGTCATTTTACAAAATAGCCTCCAATACCCTACTCAACAAATTGGATGCAGTCTATCACAGTGCAATCCGTTTTGTCACCAAAGCCCCATATACTACCCACCATTGCGACCTGTACGCTCTCGTTGGCTGGCTCCTCGCTCTCATACTCGTCGCCAAACCCACTGGCTCCATGTCATCTAGCAAGACCCTGCTAGGTAAAGTCCCCCTTATCTCAGCTCGCTGGTCAC
>NW_027034296.1:0-7731 GCF_034236695.1 Oncorhynchus nerka | reverse complement strand
ACTAATTCTAAAATGCTTTGTGTTGTTTTACATTGTATGACACACTGTAGTTCAATGCTTTCTTCTGATTTAGAATAGGTATGGGGTATAGCCAAAATATCGTGGATGGGAGACTGTCCTTGCACCATGTGGCCATTTCTCTCTCTCTCTCTCTCTCTCTCTCACACACACACACACATGCACATGGAGGCTGAAGTGGAGCAACGTTTGCAATGAGTGGCCAGGGAGTGAAGATCATATTTTGTCCTTAAAAAATATATTTTTTTACCAGGAGCTTTAGCTATAGATCATTTTCCCTCCAGGTCTACGCCATGCAGAGGGAGAAGGGATGGAGAGAACAAGGGAAAGGAAACAAAAAGAAGATATTCTTTAGAATGAGAAAATAAGCTTCAGAGCGTGCATGAGAAAGAGAGAGGGATAGAGAGGGATTTTGAAAGTAGAGGTACAAAAAGATGGAGTGTTGCCACAAGTTAGATGCTCCGTTCTCACGGAGGAGCTACTCTGTGATTATAAAGATGCTCTGTTCTCACGGAGGAGCTACTCTGTGATTATAAAGATGCTCTGTTCTCACGGAGGAGCTACTCTGTGATTATAAAGATGCTCTGTTCTCCCACGGGAGGGAGCTACTTCTGTGATTATAAAGATGCTCTGTTCTCACGGAGGAGCTACTCTGTGATTATAAAGATGCTCTGTTCTCACGGAGGAGCTACTCTGTGATTATAAAGATGCTCTGTTCTCACGGAGGAGCTACTCTGTGATTATAAAGATGGGTGTTATAACAAAACAATTTATGAATTTAAAAAGTGTTTCTGGAAAGATGTCTAATATCTGCAAAGCACAAAAGCTTCCATTCGGCTACTTTTGATTGTTGATCATCCGTAAAAATATAATAAAATGTTGGGGAGAGCTCTACGGCCAGGTAGGCATGTCGATTCATTTGGTTCTTGGTGACAAACTTCTCAGCGTTTTTACATTTCGCTCTTTGCGTTCATGCATTTGTTAATTAAAAGTGACTACTGTCAGAAGTGAACATGTTTTTAAGATAAGAAAGAATTAACATTTTAAAGTTTAGCAAAAGAAATATTTAACGCTTACTTTGTTTTTAGTGATGGGACGCATGATACCAAATCTACGAGGCTTGATTCAAATGATTCAAGCGATTCAAATGATTCAAATGATTCAAATGTACAAGTAGTCTGATCCAATACCACTGTGGTCATCTCGATGCTCCTTTCCAATACATTTCGAGGTCTTATTCTGGTGACACGATGGATAAGCTTAAGTGCCGTTACATAATGAATATATCTGTGATTTAGGGCCATTGCGGTTATATTCCATTATGGTCTCTGTGGCTTAAAGCTGGCTCCGTGCCAAGACCGTAGTGTGGGAACACTCGCTATTCAACGCACTTCATTTCAGACAAACCCATCAATAGATCTGAAAATAGAAATCAGGTAACTTTTACGTGCACTACATCACCACGCACACAGCCTTTTATCAGCAACACGTGTACTACATCACCACACAGCCTTTTATCGGCAACACGTACTACATCACCACACAGCCTTTATCAGTTAAATACGGCACTACATCACCACAGCCTTTTATCAGCAAATATCGTGCACTACATCACCACACAGCCTTATCAGCAACACGATTACTACATCACCACACAGCCTTTTATCAGCAACACAGAAATAAGACGTACCACACAGCCTTATCAGCAACACGTGTACTACATCACCACACAGCCTTTTATCAGCAACACGGGTAATAAATTATATCACCACACACTTTATCAGCAACACGTGTAATTGTATCACCACACAGCCTTTTATCAGCAAGACGGTACTACATCAACACACAGCCTTTAGACAGCAACACGTGTACTAATACCACACAGCTCTTTATCAGCAACACGTGCACCACATCACCACACAGCCTTATCAGCAACACGTACTACATCACCACACAGTTTTTATCAGCAACACGCGGTACTACATCACCACACAGCCATCAGCAACACGATTACTACATCACCACACAGCCTTTTATCAGCAACACGTGTACACATCACCACACAAGCCTTTTATCAGCAACACGTGCACTACATCACCACAACAGCCTTATCAGCAACACGCAGTACTCATCACCACGCAGCCTTTTATCAGCAACACGTGTGTACTACATCACCTGGCACAGCCTTTATGGGTCAGCAACACGATTACTACATCACCACACAGCCTTTATCAGCAACACGTGTACTACATCACCACACAGCTTTATCAGCAACAAAGGTAACATCACCAGCACAGCCTTTACATCACAACACGGTAACATCACCACACACCTTTGACTGTGCTAAATACGGTACTACATCACCACAGCCTTTATCAGCAACACGTGTACTACATCACCACACAGCCTTTTTATCAGCAACACGTGTACTACATCACCACACAGCCTTTTATCAGCAACACACTACATCACCACACAGCCTTTATCAGCAACAGTAATGCACAATACATCACACAGCCTTTTTATCAGTGAACACGGTACGGGCATCATCACAGCCTTTTATCAGCAACACGATTACTACATCACCACACAGCCTTATCAGCAACACGTGTACTACATCACCACACAGCCTTTTATCAGCAACACGTGCACTACATCACCACACAGCCTTTTATCAGCAACACGTGTACTACATCACCACGCAGCCTTTTATCAGCAACATGTACTATCAATAATATAAAGCCTTTATCGCAACACGTGTACTACATCACCACGTTGAGCCTTTTATCGGCAACACGTGCACTACATCACCACGCAGCCTTTTATCAGCAACACGTGTACTACATCACCACACAGCCTTTATCGGGCAACAGCCGTGTACTACATCACCACACAGCCTTATCAGCAACACGGTACTACATCACCACACACACAGCCTTTACATCGGCAACACGTGTACTACATCACCACACAGCCTTTATCAGCAACACGTGCACTACATCACCACACACACAGCCTTTTATCAGCAACATGCGTGTACTACATCACCACACAGCCTTATCAGCAACACGTGTACTACATCACCACATGCCTTTTATCAGCAACACGTGTACTACATCACCACACAGCCTTTTATCAGCAACACGGTACTACATCACCAGCACACAGCCTCTTTATCGGCAACACGTGTACTACATCACCACAGCCTTTTATCAGCAACACGTGTACTACATCACCACACAGCCTTTTATCAGCAAAACACGGTACTACATCACCACACAGCCTTTATCAGCAACACGTGCACTACATCACCACACAGCCTTTATCGGCAACACGGTACTACATCACCACACAGCCTTTTATCAGCAACACGGTACTACATCACCACACAGCCTTTTATCAAAAGAGCAAGGCACTACATCACCACACAGCCTTTTATCAGCAACACGGTAACATCACCAGCCTTTTATCAGCAAACAACACGTGTACTACATCACCACACACAGCCTTTTTATCAGCAACACGTGTACTACATCACCACGCACACAGCCTTTATCGGCAACACGTGTACTACATCACCACGCAGCCTTTTATCGGCAACACGTGTACTACATCACCACACAGCCTTTTTATCAGCAACACGTACTACATCACCACACACAGCCTTTACTTCGGCAACACGCACCATCACCACACACAGCCTTTTATCAGCAACACGTGTACTACATCACCACACAGCCTTTATCAGCAACACGTACCACATCACCATTATACAGCCTTTTATCAGCAACACGATTTACTACATCACCACACAGCCTTTTATCAGCAAACACGTGTACTACATCACCACACAGCCTTATCAGCAACACGTGTACACATCACCACACAGCCTTTTATCAGCAACACGTCAATTTGATGGAAACCATCATGTTAGGTGTGGAAAATGTGCATATTGTTTTTATGCTGATAGAAAAAAACGTTTTATTTTTAAAAATATTCTCATGAAAATTGTCGCCAATTGCTAGAAACCTAGCTAGTGATGTAGTTTTAGCCAGCCTCCATCACACTACCATCTGACTGCTGTAGGAACTGCTGGACCAGAGAGGCCGACCCCTGCCGTAGTGTGCCGACTCCCTGCCGGGCAGAGTGTGCCGAATTCCTGCCGCAGAGTGTGCCGACTCCCTGCCGGGCAGAGAGTGCCACTCCCTGCCGGGCAGAGAGTGCCGACTCCCTGCCGGGCAGAGTGCCGACTCCCTGCCGGGCAGAGTGCCGACCCCGCCGGCTCCCTGCCGGTCAGAGAGTGCCAATTTCGTCGGTCAGAGAGAGTGCCGCACTCCGTGCCGAATTCCCTGCTGGAAGCTTTTTGTTTTATCTAAATATTTCACCTTGTCAGGTGGAAAGATGACTGTGAAGGTCATAGATTCCTCTGCCATGTGGGTTCATCTGTAAATCGCATGACACTAGTATCGAATCTTTTAGAAAGCCTATTTCGATTTGTTTTCCCTCAGTGATTGTGAATAAACCAGCGGTTTTTGATAATGATCAATTATCTATTCAAAGTTATTTTATTTTTATATATATATATATATATACATATATATATTTTTTTTTTTTCTGTCAAGTGAGTTAAATATGTTTCATTCCTAGTTCGATCCCATTCAAAATCGTCAGGCAGTTGCCACATGATAAATGATGTACACTGCTTTGTTTTTGATCCGCTGTGGGATTTCAAAACATCAACCTCTACTGGACTCCACTTACAAACAAACAAACAAAACAAATGATCCTACTCTCTCGCTTGACAAGTGTCTCAGCTCAAATCAGCAGTGAATCACCCTTATCCCACGCATCCAGTTCCTGTGCTTTTAGATTTCATAAAAATAAAATGAGGTACACTTCCTAGAAATTGAAGCCCAAAATAAATGTCAACAGAGTTCAAGTAACAGACACATATCAACATCAATTGTTCAGAGGAGACTGCGTGAATCAGGCCTTCGTGGTCAAATTGCTGTGGGCAAGGAAACCACTACTAAAGGACCTCAATAAGAGACTAGCTCGCGCCAAGAAACACTGAGCAATTAGACCAGTGAAATCTGGTCTTCTCTGTGATGAGTCAAGATTTTTGCTTCAGCTGCCTTGTCTTCGTGAGACGCGAGTAGTGAACAGATGATCTCTGATGGGTAGTTCTCTACTGTGAAGCATGGAGGAGGAGGTGTGTGGGTGCTTTGCTGGTGACACTGTCAGTGACGGATGAATTCATGCACACTTAACCAGCATGGTTACCAATAGCATGTTGCAGCGATACGCCATCCATCACGTTTTCACTTAGTCCCACTATCATTTGTTTTTCAACAGGACAATGACCCAACACACCTCCAGGCTGTGTAAAGGCTATTTGACCAAGGAGAGTGATGGGAGTATACATCAGATGACCTGGCCTACAATCATCCGACCTCAACCCAATTGAGATGGTTTGGGATGATTTGTGAAGAAAAGCAGCCAACAAGTGGGTCCACATATGTGGGAACTCCAAGCCTGTTGGAAAAGCATTCCAGGTGAAGCTGGTTGAGAGAATGCCAAGACTATGCAAAGTTGTCATCAAGGCAAAGAGTGGCTACTTTGAACACACTTTATGTTACTACATGATTCCTTATGTGTTGTTTCATAGTTTTCTTGATATCTCATTATTATTCTACTATGTATAAAACAGGAAAACATTTAAGCAAGCACCCTTGAATGAGTCGGTGTGTCCAAACTTTGACTGGTACTGGATGATTATTTATTTTTCTTTGAACATTACATTGTTTCCTATTAAAATCATCTGAGTTTTGATAAACAGCCTTTACCATCCTAAACTTTACCATCCTAAATCTCAACGGTGTGTCCGTCTTTCTGTAAATGTGCTTGAGCTGAAAAGTAGGTCACTTCCATATTACGCTCGTTCCAAAGTAACATTACCATGTGATCAATGACGTCCGACGCTTTGCTTGATGACTTATGTTGCTCTTTCTTCTGTTTTAGTTTGAGTTTGAGCACTGATTTGCACAAATAGATTAAAACTGAAGAAATGCGGAATTGAGTAAAAAAAAAAAATAATAATTGCTTAGCAAAAAGAATAATGCTGAAAATACATGGCATAATAGGATACAGGACACTACAGGATATATTTTCATAATAGGATACAGGACACTACAGGATATATTTTCATAATAGGATACAGGACACTACAGGATATATTTTCATAATAGGATACAGGACACTACAGGATATATTTTCATAATAGGATACAGGACACTACAGGATATATTTTCATAATAGGATACAGGACACTACAGGATATATTTTCATAATAGGATACAGGACACTACAGGATATATTTTCATAATAGGATACAGGACACTACAGGATATATTTTCATAATAGGATACAGGACACTACAGGATATATTTTCATAATAGGATACAGGACACTACAGGATATATTTTCATAATAGGATACAGGACACTACAGGATATATTTTCATAATAGGATACAGGACACTACAGGATATATTTTCATAATAGGATACAGGACACTACAGGATATATTTTCATAATAGGATACAGGACACTACAGGATATATTTTCATAATAGGATACAGGACACTACAGGATATATTTTCATAATAGGATACAGGACACTACAGGATATATTTTCATAATAGGATACAGGACACTACAGGATATATTTTCATAATAGGATACAGGACACTACAGGATATATTTTCATAATAGGATACAGGACACTACAGGATATATTTTCATAATAGGATACAGGACACTACAGGATATATTTTCATAATAGGATACAGGACACTACAGGATATATTTTCATAATAGGATACAGGACACTACAGGATATATTTTCATAATAGGATACAGGACACTACAGGATATATTTTCATAATAGGATACAGGACACTACAGGATATATTTTCATAATAGGATACAGGACACTACAGGATATATTTTCATAATAGGATACAGGACACTACAGGATATATTTTCATAATAGGATACAGGACACTACAGGATATATTTTCATAATAGGATACAGGACACTACAGGATATATTTTCATAATAGGATACAGGACACTACAGGATATATTTTCATAATAGGATACAGGACACTACAGGATATATTTTCATAATAGGATACAGGACACTACAGGATATATTTTCATAATAGGATACAGGACACTACAGGATATATTTTCATAATAGGATAGCAGGACACTACAGGATATATTTTCATAATAGGATACAAGGACACTACAGGATATATTTTCATAATAGATAAGGCGCCGACGGTGGGTGCAGTTGTCTGTTAATAGGCTGACAGGACACTGCGTGGATGTACGTTGTAAGTCGGACAACAGTGGGTGGACGACGTTTGTTAAGAAGTCTGACAGCAGTGGGTGGAGTTGTAAGAGTCAGACAGTGGGTGGAGTTGTTGTAAGTCTGACAGAGTGGTGGAGTTGCTAGTAAAGTCTGACAGCGGTGGTTGGAGTTGTTGGTGTAAAGTCTGACAGCGGTGGGTGGAGTTGTTGTAAAGTTGTTGTAAAGGTTGCAAAGTTACAGAAGAAACAAAGTCTGATTGAGTGGTGGTGGAGTTGGTTGTAAAGTCTGACAGCAGTGGGTGGAGTTGTTGTAAAGTCTGACAGCAGTGGGTGG